>NW_026046793.1:5564367-5834367 GCF_023864275.1 Schistocerca cancellata | reverse complement strand
GAGGTAATTTCTTTCTTTTTAGTTAAACTACTAATTTGATATGTTCAGGGTTTCTGCTGCACTTACAGATTTTTGTGAATAAAACAGTCTTGGCTGCTTAACATTTCTTCCTTTATAATACTTTTTGGCTTCTGCCATCATCAGATCTGCAATTAAGACTATATGCGCATAAAGAATGACAAGTGTTCACTACTCAGTATCAAGGTACAAAAGGTAAATAATTAAAAGTTAAATAATTGTAAAAAGCTAATGCACCGAATTTGTAAAACAAGGTTCGCCGGCCGCGGAGGTCTCGCGGTTCTAGGCGTGCAGTCCGGAACCGCGCGACTGCTACGGTCGCAGATTCGAATCCTGCCTCGGGCATGGATGTGTGTGATGTCCTTGGGTTAGTTAGGTTTAAGTAGTTCTAAGTTCTAGGGGACTGATGACCACAGATGTTAAGTCCCATAGTGCTCAGAGCCATTTGAACCATTTGTAAAACAAGGTTCAGTTCAGCGTCAAAAATATATGCCTAATTGGGGTGTTAGCTGGAACTTAATGTATTTATTTCATTTTATGAGCCAAGATAGTCCCCTGATTAGGCATTTGTTTTTGATGTTGACTTTTGCAAGTTGTAAGGTTTGTTGAATCAGGTTTTTATAATACTGGCAATTAAAATTGCTTCACCACGAAGATGATGTGCTACAGACGTGAAATTTAACTGACAGGAAGATGATGCTGCTGTTGTTGTTGTTGTGGTCTTCAGTCCTGAGACTAGTTTGATGCAGCTCTCCATGCTACTCTATCCTGTGCAAGCTTCTTCATCTCCCAGTACCCACTGCAACCTACATCCTTCTGAATCTGCTTGGTGTATTCATCTCTTGGTCTCCCTGTACAATTTTTACCCTCCGCACTGCCCTCCAATACTAAATTGGTGATTCCTCGATGACTCAGAACATGTCCTACCAACAGATTCCTTCTTCTAGTCAAGTTGTGCCACAAGCTCCTCTTCTCCCCAATTCTATTCAACACCTCCTAATTAGTTATGTGATCTACCCATCTAATCTTCAGCATTCTTCTGTAGCACCACATTTAGAAAGCTTCTATTCTCTTCTTGTCTAAACTAGTTATCGTCCATGTTTCACTTCCATACATGGCTACATTCCACACAAATACTTTCAGAAACGACTTCCTGACATTAAAATCTATACTCGATGTTAACAAATTTCTCTTCTTCAGAAAAGCTTTCCTTGCCATTGCCAGTCAACATTTTATATCCTCTACTTCGACCATCATAAGTTATTTTGCTCCCCAAGTAGCAAAACTCATTTACTACTTTAAGTGTCTCATTTCCTAATCTAATTCCCTCAGCATCACCCGACTTAATTCGACTACATTCCATTATCCTTGTTTTCCTTTTGTGATGTTCATCTTATATCGTCCTTTCAAGACACTATCCATTCCGTTCAACTGCTCTTCCAAGTCCTTTGCTGTCTCTGGCAGAATTACAATGTCATCGGCGATCCTCAAAGTTTTTATTTCTTCTCTATGGATTTTAATACCTACTCCGAATTTTTCTTTCGTTTCCTTCACTGCTTGCTCAATATACAGATTGAATAACATCGGGGAGAGGCTACAACCCTGTCTCACTCCATTCCCAACCACTGCTTCCCTTTCATGCCCCTCGACTTTTATAACTGCCATCTGGTTTCTGTACAAATTGTAAATAGCCTTACGCTCCCTATATTTTACCCCTGCCACCTTCAGAGTTTGAAAGAGAGTATTCCAATCAACATTGTCAAAAGCTTTCTCTAAGTCAACAAATGCTAGAAACGTAGGTTTGCCATTCCTTAATCTAGCTTCTAAGATAAGTCGTAGGGTCAGTATTGCCTCATGTGTTCCAATATTTCTACAGAATCCAAACAGATCTTCCCCTAGCTCGGCTTTATTTTCTCCTTTCATCAATTAAATTCAATATTTCTTCTGTTACCCAAGGAGTTCTACTAGCCCTAGTCTTTTTACCTACTTGATCCTCTGCTACCTTCACTACTTCATCCCTCAGAGCTACCCATTCTTCTTCAACTGTATTTCTTTCCCCCATTCCTGTCAGTTGTTCCCTTATGCTCTCCCTGAAACTCTGTACCCCCCCTGCGGGTCCGGGGTAAGAATAGGCCCGAGGTATTCCTGCCTGTCGTAAGAGGCGACTAAAAGGAGTCCATCCCCCTCACGGGGGTAGTTAGCGCCTGCGTCCGGAGACGGACGGTTCCACGACCTATAATCGTGGTCTTTTTGGTTTTTCACTTCTCGTTTCTTCCTTCCTTTTGTTGGTTCCTTTCTTTGCTATTCTCCACCTCACTGTCTTCCTTACTCTTTCCCTTGACTTCTCCTTGCCTTCTCATTGCCTTTCTCTCCTTGCCTTCTCATTGCCTTTCTCTCCTTGCCTTCTCATTGCCTTTCTCTCCTTGCCTTCTCATTGCCTTTCTCTCCTTGCCTTCTCATTGCCTTTCTCTCCTTGCCTTCTCATTGCCTTTCTCTCCTTGCCTTCTCATTGCCTTTCTCTCCTTGCCTTCTCATTGCCTTTCTCTCCTTGCCTTCTCATTGCCTTTCTCTCCTTGCCTTCTCATTGCCTTTCTCTCCTTGCCTTCTCATTGCCTTTCTCTCCTTGCCTTCTCATTGCCTTTCTCTCCTTGCCTTCTCATTGCCTTTCTCTCCTTGCCTTCTCATTGCCTTTCTCTCCTTGCCTTCTCATTGCCTTTCTCTCCTTGCCTTCTCATTGCCTTTCTCTCCTTGCCTTCTCATTGCCTTTCTCTCCTTGCCTTCTCATTGCCTTTCTCTCCTTGCCTTCTCATTGCCTTTCTCTCCTTGCCTTCTCATTGCCTTTCTCTCCGTGCCTTCTCATTGCCTTTCTCTCCGTGCCTTCTCATTGCCTTTCTCTCCGTGCCTTCTCATTGCCTTTCTCTCCGTGCCTTCTCATTGCCTTTCTCTCCGTGCCTTCTCATTGCCTTTCTCTCCGTGCCTTCTCATTGCCTTTCTCTCCGTGCCTTCTCATTGCCTTTCTCTCCGTGCCTTCTCATTGCCTTCTTCTCCTTGCCTTCTCTGGTCTCCGCCTTGGCGTTTGAGACAGTCTGTCCTCTTTCTCCCTCTCTCTCTTCTTTTTCCTCCTCTTCCTTCCTCCCTGTGCGTGTCTGAAGGCCGACCCACGCGTTCGCACGCGTACTAGGTGACGGGGTAACGCGTAAGTCCCCGCCCTGGGTAGACATGTAAGGCACGCGCGTACCCCCTGGTAAAGGCCAGGCCCGGGGAGGGGTGATTGCCTGAGCTGATACCTTCTGACCATGCCGATTGGTCCCTCCGTCTGTTTCTCGGGAGGTGTGACCTGAGGTGTAAACATTCACCTAAGGCGGGAGTGCCCTCTGAGAGGGTCCCCACAAGGAAGGAGCGCGCCATCGGAGACGCTGGCAATCATGGGGGATTCCTCCGCAATGGATTCTACTCCATCTGTCTCGACTTCGACCCAAAAACGGAAACGTGACCAGCCAACAGTGACAAAAGTACTACCGCCTGCCCCACAGTTCCTCGTAGTTTCTCGCACTGAGGACGGAAAGGATTTTTCCTCTGTCAACCCTTTTGTTATTCAGAAGGGCGTTGATGCCATAGCCGGATCTGTCAAATCTTGTACCAGGTTGCGTAACGGCACCTTATTACTAGAAACTGAGAGTGCCTTTCAGGCACAAAAACTGCTTCGGGCCACCCTCCTGTACACGTTCCCTGTCCGGGTGGAGGCCCGCCGAACTTTGAATTCGTCTCGTGGTGTAGTCTATACTAGCTCCCTCGACGGATTGACTGACGAGGAGCTTCAATCTTTCCCCGCTGAGCAGGGCGTGACGGCTGTCCATCGGGTCATGAAAAAGGTCAACAACGACCTTGTACCGACCCGGACACTTTTCTTGACCTTCGATAGTGTTAAGCTGCCATCGCGCATCAAGGCAGGCTACGAGGTTATTTCTGTTCGCCCCTATGTCCCGACACCTACGCGCTGCTACCAGTGTCAGCGTTTCAATCACACTCGACAGTCTTGTTCCAATGCGGCTAAATGTGTCACTTGTGGCAGGGATGCCCATGAGGGTGACTGTCCACCTCCGTCTCCTCGTTGTGTGAACTGTCAGGGTGACAATGCCGCATCCTCCCGCGACTGTCCTGTCTATAAGGACGAACGTTGCATCCAAGAAATTCGGGTCAAAGAGAAAGTGTCCACCTCGGCTGCTCGCAAGCTATTGGCTAGTAGGAAGCCCACGCTGCTCCCAGCGGGGAAATATAGTACTGTCCTCGCCTCTCCTCGGACTACCCGGGAGGTAGCAACCCAGACATGCGATCTGACCTTCAGCACCACGGTCGTCCGTTCGGCCAGTGCTAAGATCGCACGGTCGACGTCTCCTCTTCCTCCCATCACACCAGACACCAGCCACTTCCTCAGCTTCTGCTAAGTCGAAGACCCCGAAGTCAGATGCACGGTCCTTCAAGAAGGAACCATCCCGTGCAGACTTCCTCCGTCCCTCGACCTCCCAGCCTTCGACCGGTACTTCCACCAAACGTCCTTCCAAAAAGGCGCATAGGAAGCACAGTTCTCCTTATCCGCCACGGCGCATTTCTTCTCCTGCGCCACCCAGCAGTTGCCGCCCCAGGCCGTCATCCGTTTCGCCTGGCCGCACCGCCGGTAGCCGTATATCTGGCCGTTCACCGGCGGAGGAAGCTCCCCCTCCCGGCCATCCTCCCGAGATGGCCGATGACCCTATAGACCCCATGGACGATGACTGTCCGCCTACTGATAGCGGCGGCAGTGCTCGCTCGAAGCCAGGCCCTAAGCGGCCTTCGAGGTGACCCCTTCTCTCCTCTTCCTTTTCTTACGATGGCACTTATTCACTGGAATATTCGCAGCATTCGCTCCAACCGAGAGGACCTGAAGTTGCTGCTCCGCTTGCATCGTCCGCTCGTCGTAGCCCTCCAGGAAACGAAGCTACGCCCATGCGATCACATTGCCTTGGCACACTACACCTCTGTGCGTTTTGACCTACCCCCTGTGGTAGGTATCCCAGCTCATGGAGGGGTTATGTTGCTGGTCCGGGATGATATTTACTACGATCCCATCACGTTGCACACCGGCCTGCAGGCAGTTGCCATCCGCATTACTCTCCCCACTTTTACGTTTTCCTTTTGTACCGTTTACACTCCATCGTCCTCTGCCGTTACGTGTACAGACATGATGCAACTTATTGCTCAGCTACCTGCACCGTTTTTGTTAACTGGAGACTTCAATGCCCACCATCCCCTTTGGGGTTCTCCAGCCTCCTGCCCGAGGGGCTCCTTGTTCGCAGACCTTTTCAACCAGCTCAATCTTGTCTGCCTCAATACTGGCGCCCCTACTTTTCTTTCGGACACATCTCATACGTATTCCCATTTAGACCTCTCTATATGTACTCCCCAACTTGCACACCGGTTTGAGTGGTATGCACTTGCTGATTCATATTCGAGCGACCACTTCCCGTGTGTTATCCATCTCCTGCAGCATACTCCCTCTCCGTGCTCCTCTAGTTGGACCATCTCCAAGGCAGACTGGGGGCTCTTTTCTTCCAGGGCGACCTTTCAGGATCAAACCTTCACAAGCTGCGATCGTCAGGTCGCACACCTCACGGAAGTCATTCTCGCTGCTGCTGAATATTCCATCCCTCACCCTACTTCTTCTCCACGTCGCGTACCGGTCCCCTGGTGGACCGCAGCATGTAGAGACGCTTTACGTGCTCGTCGACGTGCTTTACGCACCTTTAAACGCCACCCTACAGTGGCGAATTGTATTAATTATAAATGTTTACATGCTCAGTGTCGTCGTATTATTAAAGAAAGCAAGAAAGCCAGCTGGGCTGCTTTCACAAGCACCTTCAACAGTTTTACTCCTTCTTCTGTTGTCTGGGGTAGCCTGCGCCGGCTCTCTGGCACTAAGGTCCACTCCCCAGTTTCTGGCTTGAAGGTCGCGAATGACGTCCTTGTGGCCCCTGAGGCTGTCTCCAATGCCTTCGGCCGCTTTTTCGCCGAGGTTTCGAGCTCCGCTCATTACCACCCTGCCTTCCTCCCCCGCAAACAGGCAGAGGAGGCTAGGCCACCTGACTTTTGCTCCTCGAATTGTGAAAGTTATAATGCCCCATTCACCATGCGGGAACTCGAAACCGCACTTGGCCGATCACGGTCCTCCGCTCCAGGGCCTGATTCTATTCATATTCAGATGCTGAAGAACGTTTCTCCTGCGGGTAAAGGTTTTCTTCTTCGTACATACAATCGCATCTGGATTGAGGGACATGGTCCCGCATGCTGGCGCGAGTCTATTGTTGTCCCGATTCCTAAGCCAGGGAAGGACAAGCACTTGCCTTCCAGTTATCGACCTATCTCACTTACCAGCTGTGTCTGTAAAGTGATGGAGCGAATGGTTAACTCTCGATTGGTTTGGCTGCTCGAGTCTCGACGCCTACTTACCAATGTCCAATGTGGATTTCGTAGGCGCCGCTCTGCTGTTGACCATCTGGTTACCTTGTCGACCTTCATTATGAATAACTTCTTGCGGAAGCGCCCGACCGCGGCTGTGTTCTTTGATTTGAAGAAGGCTTACGACACCTGTTGGAGGGCGGGCATTCTCCGCACCATGCATACATGAGGCCTTCGCGGTCGCCTCCCTCTTTTTATTCGTTCCTTTTTAATGGATCGACAGTTCAGGGTACGTGTGGGTTCTGTCCTGTCCGACACCTTTCGCCAGGAGAATGGGGTGCCACAGGGCTCAGTTTTGAGCGTCGCTCTGTTCGCCATCGCGATCAATCCAATAATGGATTGCCTCCCAGCTGATGTATCAGGCTCTCTTTTTGTGGACGATTTTACCATCTATTGCAGCGCGCAGCGTACACGTGTCCTGGAGCGCTGTCTTCAGCGTTCTCTTGACCGTCTTTACTCCTGGAGTGTCGCCAATGGCTTCAGTTTTTCTGCCGAGAAGACGGTCTGTATTAACTTCTGGCGCTACAAAGAGTTTCTCCCACCGTCCTTACGACTTGGTCCCGTTGCTCTCCCAATCGTGGAGACCACCAAATTTTTAGGCCTTACCTTTGACAGGAAACTTAGCTGGTCTCCACATGTGTCATATTTGGCCGCCCGTTGTACCCGTTCTTTAAATGTCCTCCGTGTTCTCAGTGGTATGTCGTGGGGAGCGGATCGAACCGTCCTACTTCGTCTATATCGGTCGATCGTCCGCTCCAAGCTGGATTATGGGAGCTTCGTATACTCCTCTGCACGGCCATCCATCTTACGCCGCCTCAACTCCATACAACATCGGGGTTTACGACTTGCGATCGGAGCATTTTATACCAGTCCCGTAGAGAGTCTTCATGCTGACGCTGGCGAATTGCCACACACTTACCGGCGCGATATACTGCTTTGTCGGTATGCCTGTCGGCTACTGTCAATGCCCGACCATCCGTCTTATCGTTCCTTTTTTGACGACTCTCTTGACCTTCAATACGGGTTGTATGTCTCTGCCCTGCTACCCCCTGGAGTTCGCTTTCGTCGCCTCCTTCAACACCTTAATTTTTCACTCCCTGCAACCTTTCGAGTGGGCGAGAGCCGCACGCCACCTTGGCTCCAGGCTCAGGTCCGCGTTCACCTTGACCTGAGCTCGCTCCCAAAAGAGGTCACCCCCGGTTCGGTCTACCACTCCCGTTTTTTGGAACTTCGTTCGAAGTTCATCAACATGACTTTCATTTATACAGATGGCTCTAAGACCAATGACGGGGTCGGGTGTTCCTTTATTGTCAGGGCACAAAGTTTCAAATACCGGCTCCCTGACCATTGTCCGGTCTTCACAGCTGAGCTCTTTGCCCTCTACCAGGCTGTTCTTTACATCTGCCGCCACCGACATTCTGCTTATGTCATCTGCTCAGATTCTCTGAGCGCCATCCAGAGCCTCAGTGATCCGTACCCGGTTCACCCTTTCGTACACCGGATCCAACGCTCTCTTCAGCAGCTGGTGGACGTCGGTCCGCCGGTTAGCTTTATGTGGGTTCCTGGCCATGTCGGTATCCCTGGGAACGAAGCTGCAGATGCCGCGGCCAAGGCTGCGGTCCTCCAGCCTCGGACAGCTTCTTGTTGTGTCCCTTCGTCCGATTTTAGCAGGGTCATTTGTCGGCGCGTTGTCGCTGTGGCATGCCGATTGGGCTGCACTTACCGACAACAAGCTTCGGGCCTTAAAACCTCTTCCCGTGGCTTGGACGTCCTCCTCACGCCCTTCTCGGCGGGAGGAGGTCGTTTTAGCAAGGTTACGAATTGGACACTGCCGGTTCAGCCATCGCCATCTGCTGACGGCTGCGCCTGCGCCGTTCTGCCCATGTGGGCACTTGCTGACGGTTAGACACATTTTAATGTCCTGTCCAGATCTTAACCAACTGCGCCTCGATCTTAAACTGCCTAATACTTTCGATGCAATTTTAGCGGATGACCCACGAGCAGCTGCTCGTGTTCTTTGTTTTATCAGTTTGACGAACCTCGCTAAGGACATTTGATGATGTTGTTTTTTAATCCTATGCCTGTCAGTCTCTTTTATCGTGTTTTCCCCTTTTAGTTGTTGTTGTCAACTTGTGCCTCGCGGTGCATTCTTAGAGTAGTCAGGGCGCTAATGACCATTGAAGTTGTGCGCCCTAAAACCACAAAAAAAAAAAAAAAAATGAAACTCTGTACAACCTCTGGTTCTTTCAGTTTATCCAGGTCCCATCTCCTTAAATTCCAACCTTTTTGCAGTTTCTTCAGTTTCAATCTGCAGTTCATAACCAAGAGATTGTGGTCAGAGTCCACATCTGCCCCTGGATGTGTCTTACAATTTAAAACCTGGTTCCTAAATCTGTCTTACCATTATATAATCTATCTGAAACCTGTCAGTATCTCCAGGCTTTTTCCATGTATACAATCTTCGTTTATGATTCTTGAACCAAGTGTTAGCTATGATTAAGTTGTGCTCTGTGCAAAATTGTACCAGGCGGCTTCCTCTTTCATTTCTTACTCCCAGTCCATATTCACCTACTAAGTTTCCTTCTCTCCCTTTTCCTACTGATGAATTCCAGTCTCCCATGACTATTAAATTTTCGTCTCCCTTCACTATCTGAATAATTTCTTTTATTTCGTCATACATTTCTTCCATTTCTTAGTCATCTGCAGAGCTAGTCGGCATATAAACTTGTATTACTGTACTAGGCGTGGGCTTCGTGTCTATCTCGGCAAAAATAATGCGTTCACTATGCTGTTTGTAGTAGCTTACCCGCATTCCTATTTTTTTTATTCATTATTAAACCTACTCCTGCATTACCCCTATTTGATTTTGTATTTATAACCCTGTATTTGCCTGACCAAAAGTCTTGTTCCTTCTGCCACCGAACTTCACTAATTCCCACTATATCTAACTTTAACCTATCCATTTCCCTTTTTAAATTTTCTAACCTACCTGCCCAATTAAGGGATCTGACATTCCACACTCCGATCCGTAGAACGCCAGTTTTCTTTCTCCTGATAACGACATCCTCTTGAGTAGTCCCCACCCGGAGATCCGAATAGGGGACTATTTTACCTGCAGAATATTTTACCCAAGAGGACGTCGTCATCATTTAACCATACAGTAAAGCTGCATGCCCTCGGGAAAAATTACGGCTGTAGTTTCCCCTTGCTTTCAACTGTTCGCAGTACCAGCACAGCAAGGCTGTTTTGGTTAGTGTTACAAGGCCAGATCAGTCAATCATCCAGACTGTTGCCCCTGCAACTACTGAAAAGGCTGCTGACTCTCTTCCAGAACCACACGTTTGTCTGGCCTCTCAACAGATGCCCCTCCGTTGTGGTTGTACCTGCGGTACGGCCATATGTATCGCTGAGGCACGCAAGCCTCCCCACCAACGGCAAGGTCCATGGTTCGTTGGGGGGAGGAAGAAGATGCTGTGATACGCAAATGATTAGCTTCTCAGAGCATTCACACAAGGTTGTCACCAGTGGTGACACCTACAACGTGCTGACATGAGGAAAGTTTCCAACCGATTTCTCATACACAACAGTTGACCGGCGTTGCCTGGTGAAACGTTGTTGTGATGCCGCGTGTAAAGAGGGGAAATGCGTACCATCACATTTCCGACTTTGATAAAGGTCGTATTGTAGGCTATCGCGATTGCAGTTTATCGTAGCGTGACATTGCTGCTCGCATTTGTCGACATCCAATGACTGTTGACAGAATATGGAATCAGTGAGTTCAGGAGGGTAATAAGGAACGCCGTGCTGGATCCCATCGGCCTCGTATCACTAGCAGCCGAGATGACACGCATTTTATCCGCATGGCTGTAACGGATCGTACAGCCACATCTCGATCCCTCAGTTAACAGATGAAGACGTTTGCAAGACAACAACCATCTGCACGAGCAGTTCGACGACGTGTGCAGCAGCACGGACTATCAGCTTGGAGACCGTGGCTGCGGTTACCCTTGACGCTGCATCACAGACAGGAGCGCCTGCGTTGGTGTACTTGACGACGAACCTTTGTGCACGAATGGCAAAACGTTATTTTTTCGGATGAATCCAGATTCTGTTTACAGCATCATGATGGTCGCATCTGTGTGTGACGACATCGTGGTGAACGCACATTTGTCATTGCCATACTGGCATATCATCCGGCGTGATTGTATGGGGTGCCATTGGTTACACGTCTCGGTCACCTCTTGTGCGCATTGACGGCACTTTGAACAGTGGAAGTTACATTTCAGATGTGTTAAGACCTGTGGCTCTACCCTTCATTCGATCCCTGTGAAACCTTACATTCCAGCAGGGTAATGCACGACCACATGTTGCAGGTCCTGTACGGAACTTTCTGGATACAGAAAATGTTCAACTGCTGCCCTGGCCAGCACATTCTCCAGATCTCTCGCCAACTGAAAATGTGTGGTCAATGGTGGCCAAGCAACTGGCTCTTCACAATACGCCAGTCACTGCTCGTGATGAACTATGGTATCATGTTGAAGCTACATGGGCAGCTGTACCAGTACACCCCTTTCAAGCTCTGTTTGACTCAGTGCCCAGGTGTATCAAGGCTGTTATTGTGGCCTGAGGTGGTTGTTCTGGGTACTGATTTCTCAGAATCTATGCACCCAAACTGCTTGAAAATGTAATCACATGTCATTTATAGTATAATATATTTGTCTAATGAATACCTGTTTATCATCTGCATTTCTTCATGGTGTAACAATTTTAATGGCCAGTAGTGTAAAAATTTGTAACATCTAATATATCATCCTTGTAGCATGATATTTTATGACATGCTGTCTGTTGGCTTTTGTTTTGGGTTCTTCAGCTGATGTACGATTCATAATTTTTCTGATGTTTTGCCAGTAAAAGTGGCTGGCATTGTCAAAGCTTCATCCTCCATTGCTGGTGGCGGAGTGTAGTGGAGTCGAGCTCGCAGCTGTAGATTTTATGTACCTTGTGTGCAGATGTCCAAGGACCTTGTTCCATAGTAAATTCGGGTGTGGTTCTTAGCTTGCTATGTGCAGCAGTCGTTCTGCAGCATGGGAATTCAGGATCCGTTCACCTTGAGGTGTTTTTCATTCTTGTTAGTTAGTGCCGTGTTTGTGTATTTCTGTAGCTGCTCTGATCAAGCAGGTGTGATAGCTCTTGTCTACAGCAGTAACTTCCATTTCGATGAATTTTACTGTGCTCAGTCACACACAATGCGTACTATGTACATGTGGAAAAGTTTGTATTGGAATGACAGGATGATCAATGAACACCAGGACCACGTAAAATAAGCGGCATTGCAGGTTGGGGCAGGTGCAGAAATTTGTCTGGCAGAGCATGAGACCAGCCACATAGTAAAATTTGCTGACACAGAAGTTACTTGTGTAGAGATTAGCTATCACACCACCTTGTTCGGAGACGCCATAGAAATACGCAACATGACACTAGCTTCAACAAGAAAGAAGAAAGCTTCAAGGTGAACAGACCCTGGATTCCCTTGCAGCAGTGAATGACTGTTGCAGATAGTAACGAGAGAACTGCACCGGAAATAACTACACCAAACCGAGCAGTCTGTGTGCAGTATTCTGTTTGTGTGCCAGCAGTAGTCTGTTTGTGTGCCAGCAGTAGTCTGTTTGTGTGCCAGCAGTAGTCTGTTTGTCGCCAGCAGTCTGTCACGAAACCTTCAGTTACTTTCTACCATTTTTTGTAATGGACATGCAATTCTGTTCTTTTAATTTGAGTTAGTTTTTATGATGGAATTAGCTGAAATAGCATTGTAAATAAATATATTAAGTGATGCTGATGTTTTTATTTGTGGAATATTCACAATGATCATGGACTTGTACAGGAAATTTATTTCCTGTATTGTCACTTCCAGATTGTTGCATGAGAATCTCTATGTTGAAGCTTTAACATGACAATACATGTAATCATTTGTCATTGGGATAGCAAGATGGCATCTCTGCTTAATGATGGGACATATGTGGTGCACTTGTTGTCTAGGGGTAGTACCTGTGAGTACTAATCAAACTGTCCATGGTCCCAGGTTCGAAACATGCCACCACTTAAATTTGATTAATAATCGTGATTGTCAGCCAAAGACTTCCGGCATAACAAGCCACCCTCATTCTTTCAATGGTCGGCCTTCTCAAAAGGATGAGGAGTGGACAGAGGTTCAGAGCAACTGGGGTGGGTAACTGCCCTTAAAGGCAGAAAAATCAGCAATGATAAACAGCATGAGGATGCAGAAGGCAAAGGAAACCACTGCATTAGAGGCACATAACTTGTATCCTCAGGACATGTGGCCTGTAAGTGAGTGTGTCATGATGACCTCTCCATTGCCAAAAGATTCTGGACTAGTCCCCTGTTCAGATCTCTGGGAGGGGATTGCCGTAGGGGAAGGTGACCTTGAGAAAAAGCTTCAATAATCAATGAAAGGATAACATTCTAAGAGTTTGGCCATTGAATTTCAGAAGTTCAAATGTGGCATGGAAGCTAGAAAATACTGAAAAGGGAAATGCAGAGGCTCAATCTAAATATAGTAGTAGTGGTGAGTGAAGGGAAATAGAAAAGACAAAGATTTTTGGTCAGATGAGTATATGGTAATACCAACAACAGCAGAAAATGGTATAACATAAGAATAATTTATTATGAATAGTGTGTGCCCCCTTGCAGGTCCGGGGGCTAGAATAGGTCAAAGGTATTACTGCCTGTCATAAGAGGCAACTAAAAGGAGTCTCATGCTTTTTGACCTTTGTGATGGTCCTCTGTAGGGTTTGACCTCCATTTTTCAAAATTTTCCTGACGAGCAAGCCAGTTGGGTAAGGGCACCTTACATGGTGCTTCGTGTCCATCGTGCATCGAGATATATAGCCAACTTCCTTGTTCTGGCATTGCAGTCCCACTCATCCTCCATCTCTTGGGTGAGGACACCTTTGTGATTGTTTTCCTCCACCCACTATGCAGTGTAGTTTTCTGCACCGATGATGACCATGGAATTCTTTGCACCTCATATCCAGCACTGAAGCATGTCCGTTGTGGTGGGGCTGCCATGTACCCTGTCGGTTGATGCCTCCACCGTTAACTCCCCATGTGTGCCAAGGAGTAGATGCCACTCACCCTGGGGCATCAGGACTCCCGGCAATGGCCATCATGCCAGGTGGCCTTTGCTGCGGCCGGGAGGTGCCCGTGCTCCCGCACCACCTACTTCGGGTGCAACAACCCTCCGCCCTCCCTCCCCAACCATCAGGGATTTCAGTCTCCACTTCTGAGCCAGAGAAGCGTAAGGCCTCTTCGGCTCCTCTCACCAGGAAGGGGTCCCTTTGGTCACTTTCTTCCAGGTTTCTGCTAGTGGGAAAGGTGACACCTGCCAGTGGCTGAAGAGCCCAAAAGCAGCTGGTTGTAGGGCTTCACACTCATCCTCAGTCCCAGAGACTAAATCAGTGAAGTCCTCCCAGCCAGGGAAACCCAAGGAACAGTACGAGAAATCAGAAAAGAAGACCCCCAAGAACAAGGAACTTGTGGTGGCGCCCACACCACTGCTTCCTAAAAGCTCTGCTGGACCCTCACACACAATGGATATAGACTGCTCAGGCAAAAAGTCGGTGGCAGCAGGTGACCCTGAGGCATAAACTGCCTCATTGAACGTTCCAAACCTTCCCAGTCGCACGCTGATGTCATTCTCCAGTGGAATTGCGGCAGTTTTTTGCACCACTTGGCGGAGCTATGGCAACTGTTAAGCTTTACACCTGCTTTCTGCATTGCCCTCCAGGAAACCTGGTTCCCGGCAATGCAGACACCTGCCCCCTGCAACTATAAGGGATATTATATGAACCGTAGCTATTATAATAGTGTCGGGTGGAGTTCACATTTATGTCGTAAACTCGGTCTGTAGTGAAAATGTGTGCCTTCAAACCCCTCTTGAAGCTGTGGCTGTCAGAATATGGATGACACTGGAAATAACTGTCTGCAACGTATATCTCCCTCCAGATGGTGCAGTACCCCTGAATGTATTAGATGCACTGATTTATCAACTCCCTAAACCTTTCCTACTTTTGGGAGATTTTAACGCCCATAACCCCTTGTGGGGTGGCACCGTGGTTACTGGCCGAGGCAGAGCTGTTGAAACTTTACTGACGCAATTCGATCTCTGCCTCCTAAATACTGGGCCTGCCACACATTTGAGTGTGGTTACTTAGTTACTTGACCATTGATTTATCAATTCGCAGCCCAGGACTTTTCCCATCTATCCACTGGAGATCACGTGACGACCTGTGTGGTAGTGACCACTTCCCCATCTTCCTGTCACTGCCCCTGCGTCAGGCCCACAGATGCCTGCCCAGATGGGCTTTAAACAAGGTGGATTGGGAAACTTTAACTTAAACTCTCCCTGACATGGTAACATCGATGTGACGGTTGAACAGGTGATCCCTCGCTCTTTAGGGTGCCCCCACCCCACCCCCCTCCCCGGCGAAAAACAGTCCCTTGGTGGTTGCCGGAAATTACTGAGGCAATTAGGCAATTAGTTGGCAAGCTCTACAGTGACATGAGCGGCACTCTTTACAGTATCTGATAGCCTTTAAGCGAGTCCGTACCCGTGTATGCCAGCTTGTAAAACGACGGAAACAGGAGTGTTGGTAGAGGTAGGTGTCGACCATTGGGTGCCATATGTCACCTTCCCATGTCTGGACAAAGATCAGATGTCTTTTTGGGTACCAGACCCCAACAGGTGTCCCTGGTGTTACCATCAATGGCGTGCTCTGTACCGACGCAAACGCGAATGCCGAGCACTGTGTTTGAACCTCTGCGTTGGAGAACTACACCCCCCTCCCCCCCAGCCTTTTGCACCCTGAAACGGCGAGTGGAAAGGGAAGTCCTCTCATTCACTACACGCCACAGTGAACCCTTTAACGCTCCATTTATGGAGTGGGAGCTCCTCAGCGCACTTGCACATTGACCCGGCACAGCTCGTGGGCCGGATTGGATCCGCATTCAGATGATCTCTCTTCTGACTACAAGTGCCATTTCCTCATCATCTTCAACTAGATCTGGTGTGATGGCATCTTTTCATCGCAAGGCGGGAGAACACTGTCGTTCCACTGCTCAAACCCAGTAAAAACCCACTTGATGCGGATAGTAATTGGACCATCAGCCCTACCAATGTTCTTTATAAGCTGCTGGAACATATTGTGTGTTTGTTGTTGGGTTGGGAGATGGAGTCACATGGCCTAATAGCTCCATGTCAGGGCGGTTTCTGCCAGGGTCGCTCTACCACTGCTAATCTTGTGTCCCTCAAGTCTGCCATCCAAACAGCTTTTTTCAGATGCCAACATCTGGTTGCTGTCTTTTTTTACTTCCGTAAAGCATTTGACACGACCTGGTGACATCATATCCTTGCCACATTGTATAAGTGGGGTCTCCACTTATCCAAAACTTCCTCTAGCTCCGTACTCTCTGTGTCCAGGTTGGTGCCTCCCATAATCCGCCCCCCCCCACCCCCCTCCCTCATATTCAGGAGAATGGCATTCCTCAGGGCTCCGTATTGAGTGTGTCTCAATTTTGTAGTGCCAATCAACGGCTTAGCAGCAGCTGTAGGGCTGTCGGTCTCCCCTTCTCTGTATGCAGATGGCTTCTGCGTTTTGTACTGCTCCTCCAGTACTGGTGTTGCTGAGCAGCACCTGCAGGGTGCCATTCACAAGGCACAGTCATGGGCGCTAGCCCACAGCTTCCAGTTTCCTGCCGCAAAGTCGTGTGTCGTGCACTTCTGTCAGCGTCGTACCATTCGTCCGGAACCTGAACTTCATCTTATTGATGATCCACTCACTGTAGTGAAGATATAGTGATTCTTAGGACATCCAGAAGCTCAATTGACTTAGTCAGCGTAAGCAGAAGTGCTGGCAGCATCTCAGTGCCTTCCGCTGCCTGAGCAACACCAACTCGGGTGCAGATCGCTCTACGTTGCTGCAGCTCTACAGAGCCCTTGTTCAATCCTGCCTTCACTATGGGAGTCCGGTTTACGGCTCGGTGGTGCCCTCAGCATTGCGTTTAGTCAACCCAGTGCACCACTGTGGCATTTGCCTAGCGACAGGAGCTTTTAGAAAGAGTCGGGTGACCAGTGTCCTGGTGGAGGCCAGAGTCCCTCGATTGTGGATCTGATGTGCACAACTTCTTGACAGTTTTGTTGCACACATTCGTAGCTCCTCTGAGCATCTGAATTACTGTCTTCTTTTCCCGCATGCAGCAGTTTACCTCCCGCATCGGTGGCCAACATTAGGGCTCACGATTTCGGTTCGCGTGTGATCCCTTCTCTCTGAACTGGAGTCCTTCTCTTTACCATCTCTGCTTGAGGTCCATTCACGTACACCTCCACGGTGTATACCTCGGCCGAAGCGTTGTTTGGACCTTTTGCACGGCCCTAAGGACCATTTTAACCCCGACGCTCTCTGCTGTCGCTTCCTCTCAATTCTTGACGTGTACTGGGACTCCGAAGTTGTTTACTCGATGGCTGATGGTAATGTTAGCTTCGCCTATGTTCAGAGACCATATTGAACAGCATTCCTTGCCTGCCAGCTGCAATGTATTTACTGCAGAGCTGGTGGCCATATCTCATCCACTTCAGTACATTCGTTCCTGTTCTGGTAAGCAGTTTCCTCTCTGTTCTGACTCCCTGAGCAGCTTCCGAGCTACCGGCCAGTGCTATCCTCGCCATCCTTTAGTAGCAAACATGCAGGAGGCCACGTCTGCCTGGGAACGGTCCACTTGTTCAGCGGTGTTTGTGTGGACCCCAGGACACGTTGAAATCCCAGGTAACGAACTTGTTGACAGGCTATGCGGAAACCTCCCCTGGAAATGGGTATCTCTGATGAAACTGCCGTGTGTTCTGTCTTATGTCACAAGGTTTTTCAGCTTTGGGAGACGGAGTGACGTAACAGTATGCACAACAAACTGTGTCATTAAGGAGACTGCGAATATGTGGAAGTCTTCCCTGCGGGCGTCTTGCATAGAATCAGTTGTTCTTTGTCGACTCCGTATCGACCGTACGTGGCTCACACCTAGTTACCTCCTCCGTCACGAGGACCCACCTCAATATCGCTGTGGCTTCCAAATTACAGTCGTTCACCTCTTGCTGGACTGCCCACTTTTAGCCGGTCTGTGGCGGACTTTTAAATTTCCCAGCACCCTACCTTCAGTGTTAGGCGACAATGCTCCAACAGTAGCTTTAGTTCTATGTTCTATTTGTGAGGGTGTGTTTTATCATTTGATATGAGTTTTAGGGTATGTCCTTTGTCCCTCTGTGTCCTCCACTGTACGGCTTTTAGGGTGGTGGTTTTAATGTAATGCAGAGTGGCTCTCTTCTCCTTTCTATTCTCATGATCAGCCAGCCATGGTAATCTGCATTCTAGTTTCTAATTTATTTTTTCTACTTCAGTAATTGTCGTAAACCTCTTTGTCTCACTTTGACTCGGACACATAAACAAGTGATCGTTACTTAGTTTCTGGAATATGACAGTTTTGTCTCCTGTTAGGATTTTGTATCGACATCTTGCTTCCCGTTGATAGAATTTTTTAAGCATTTCCTTACAGTAATTGACACTTCAGTTTTGTGGCATTTGTTGGGACTTTTTCATAGCTAGATGTTAATGCAAAATCAAATACGTTGCAGTCTCATCGTGCCTTGGGATGTATCACAATAAGTCATGTGCCAGTCCTTCCGGATCTCATCTTAACATAATTTACTTCTCACAGAATCATGTTTGTGATGAATTGTAAACAGCCATCTGTGAAGGTGATTATCAAAAGTTGAACAATAGGATTTGAGGCACGGTTGTTGATTTTGGCCATTACAAAATTGTTAAGTCATATAACAAATCTCTCACACACAATTTCCATTTTTCGCAAGTTTCCTTAAATGCAAGCTGAAAAACCTTAGCCAGTTTCTGGTGAGCTGCTAGAATGAGTATGGTACAACTGGTGTCGTGCTGAAGTGGGGTTGATTGGTTGTGATGACACAGTTCTGTAGCAGTAGCCTGAAGTCTAGTTTAGGGTGAAAGGTGATAACTTGGTCGAGTTGATGAAAGCAATGAATGCGAATGCTAAGTAAAGGTTGTTGTAAGACTGGCATCTAGTATAGTCTAGGTTCATATTTGTTTGTATTTAAACAGTTCACTACAGCCGAACACTGGTTGTGCTGTTGTCATTCTAGTTGTTCGTCTGTTTCTGAGCTGTTTTTTCTAACAGTAACAAATGAAAAACTTTAAAACAGTGGTAACTGTGCATTTCACTAGGTGACACTACTGTGCTGTGTAATTTGCTAAATATTTGTAAATACCCTGATATTTTCTGATGTCTTGTAACTTTTGTATTTATATTATTTCTTTGACTATTAACTTTTATTTTTAACACGGCAAACCAATCGTAATAGCATGTTGTACTATCCAGTGTGTGTAATCCACAAATACGACCAATCATAGAAGAGATGATGATGCGCATCCGTCCAGAAGAGGAGGTGAAGATGATACGGAGACGTGTGGCTATGAGTGAAATGAAAAAGAAGTCTGAATCTGATGAAAAAAATGTAAGTTTGCACTATTTTAAAAAAGTCTCTGTGGTGATTATTTGCTGTTATATATTGTTAGAGGTCTAGTCGTAACAGATCTTCCTATCCATTCTTTTTGCATTAGCGTTACCATTACTGATACACCTGTGATTTTCCTCTGTACTTTATCATTCATAGACTGCTTGAGCAGATAGCAGCAGACCAGAGCAGCAGACCAGATCTATGTCATTCTGTTTTATGTATGTGCTTATTTAACCCAGAAATTGTCATGATGGTGTAAGATGTCTCACCATAACACTATGAATACAAGTAGCTCCAGTACACATGCACACAGAATGTTTTATGAGGCTAGGACAGTTGGTTAGCTGTGGTCTTGCTGAACGCACATATCTGGTATTTGCCTGAAGTGATTTAGGAAAATGACAAAAAGCCAACATCTGGGTGACAGGACAGAGCAAAATATTCCCGAAGATGAAGTCGGTGTCTGTACAACTGCAATGCTTCATTCAGTTGGTTCCAGTTGTTCATTGTTCTTATGTTAATTACATAACCTGCATGTACTCCCTCGATGGTAATATAGGTGAGCCATAATGGTGTGGTTAAAATTTGGGAAATCCAAGAATCTTGGGTTGTTGCCAGATTGTAATCAGTCACTTTCTGCTGCAAGCCTCGGTTCCACTTCAGTGTTCGGTGTGGCAGTGAAATGTTACATGTCTCAGTGATTGGGTATTTTTCATAAGTCTGTATGCCATGTTCTGAGTGAGCAGACTATTATTTCAATAGCTCTGTCTGCAACAAATTTCAGCTGGTAATAGCGAATATACTGTTAATGATTTATTAGAGGAGGAGATGCACTTGGATCGTAAGAAGAGATTCCAAAATCGGATATTGGGTTTTAAGGCATACCCAGATGCAGATACTCGGATCACGATTGAGTAATGAAGAGTAGAGAGAAGTGTAAGATAATCTTCTGGAAGAATCAAAGTGGAAGGAGTTGGATACTGAAGCACTGAGGATGGGCGAGATGTGTTTGAGGTTATCTAAGGCTGTAGATGCTGTGACAAAAAATTCACAGTAGGCAGTTCAGTTGAAGAGGAATGAACTTTCGAAAAAAGGGCAGTCACTTAAGTTGAACAGACAGACATAAAGGCAACGAAAGTGACTGTAAAGAAATGTTGGGTTACAGAAGAAATACAGGGTGAGCGCAAAGTCTTGCCCTGATCATAAAAAATTATAACAGAATAACCATTTGTCATAATAAGTTACATTTGATGCTGTTACATAGGCTAGTGTTACTAGTTGTTGCGACCAGTAGATGGTGCTAGTGCTCCACAACACCAATGCGGTCTGTTAGGTCACGTTAATTCCTTTAGAAATGGCATCAGAGCAGGTGAAAGAGCAGTGTGTGCTTTCTTTTCACAAAACGAAATCACCAGTCGGTGTTCGGCGTAAATTTCGGGCTTCCTATGGACGCAGCCCTCCTGACTTTAAATCGGTAAAGCGAGGTATGCAAAGTTTAACGAAACGGGCAGTGTTGAAGATCGTCCTCGAAGTGGCAGGCCTTGTGTAAGTGATGCAACTGTTGATAGTGTTAGACAATCATTTTGACAGAGTCCGTCTAAATCGACTCGTCGAGCTCCTTGTGAACTTCAGATATCGCAAGCAAGTGTGGTGAAGATTCTTCGTGAAAGGCTTAGGTTGTGTGCTTACAAAGTGCAAATCTTGCAGGCCTTGCAACCGAATGATTTGCTGACACATGCTGAATTTGCAGCTGAGATTCTAAACAGGATTGATGGTGCTAATGATTACTTAAATCGCATATTCTTTACTGATGTATCCACCTTTCGTGTCAGTGGAATGGTAACGAGGCATAATGTCCATACAAGGGGTTCAGAGTCTCTACATGCTACTGTACAGTTACTGTGAAACAGTGAAAAAATGAATGTTTGGTGTGGCCTCATGCATAACAAGGTTTTTGGTCTGTTTTTCATCACGGAAAAATCCATTACCGCTAACATTTACTTCCATGTTTGGCAACAGTTCATTGCCACACAGTTAGAAGAATATAGACCGTGGATACTTTTCCAGCAAGATGGAGCACCCCCCATTGGGCTTTGATAGTGCGTGATTTCCTGGATGAAACATTTCCGGATCGGTGGCTTGCAAAGAACGGTCCAACACCCTGGCCACCCTGCTCTCCAGATATTACGCCCCTTCACCTTTTTTTCTGGGGCTATATCGACGAGGACAGTCTTCGTCACACCAGTTGCTGACATTGATGAACTGAAGGCTAGGATACAAGTTGCTGTGGATACCGTGACAGAATACATGTTACGAAACACCTGGTGGGAACGTGAATACCATCTCAACATTCTCCAAGCTACCGAGGGAGCATACATTGAGGTTTACTAACATAAGTGGTCTAAAAAAAACTAGTAACTATGTAACTGCATCAAATGTAAATTATGATGTACTTTCAACATAGCAGCACAGTCAGCAATTGTGATAATCTAATATATAAGACACTATCAGCCTCGATTGTGGTAATGAAACAAACCTTTACCTAGGTTTCAGCCCAAATAATTGAGCCTTCTTCAGAAGATATACCTGAATCTATAATTTGTCTAAGAGGGCATGGTCTAGAAATAAGACATGCCCTCTTAGACAAATTATAGATTCAGGTATATATTCTGAAGACGGGTCAATTATTTGGGCTGAAACCTAGGTAAAGATTGGTTTCATTACTGCAATCAAGGCTGATAGTTTCTTATATATTAGTAAATTATTATGTCAAATGGTTATTCTGTAATAAATTGTTTTAATCATAGCTGCACTAGTTGGAACACTCTCCCATAACCTCCAGGCCTCGATCTTCCCTAATTGCTGTCCTCCATCTGCCTCTGCCCACTTCTCTTCTCCCCCTCTGTAGCACTGCACACCAGTGTGCATGGGTCAGTGAAGTGGTGAAATGCACCTATTCTAAACTCGCCAAATTACTTGTGCTCGAGCTACAGAAAGTGGTAGTAGTTGGGGTAATTCACTGACAACTTCAGGGAATTGCTTCCGATGTATGAACACATAGGCTAAGAAGTGCACTGTCCAGTGAAGGAGGTTATGTAGAGTAACATAGTGCTTTTTAATTTCATTTATCTTCAGTAAAATTTGTAAGCAAATGTGGTGCCATATTATGTCTGAATTACCTTCATTCAAATATTTCTTGGAATAGTCTTTCGCCAGCCGGAGTGGCCGTGCGGTTCTAGGCGCTACAGTCTGGAGTCGAGCGACCGCTACAGTCGCAGGTTCGAATCCTGTCTCAGGCATGGATGTGTAGGATGTCCTTAGGTTAGTTAGGTTCAATTAGTTCTAAGTTCTAGGTGACTGATGGCCTCAGAAGGTAAGTCACATAGTGCTTAGAGCCTTTTGAATCAATAGTCTTTCATTGTGACATTCTCAACCATTTTGTTTCAAATACTACTTCCAAATCAGTTTAAAGCTGATGTGACATTCTTTTGGTTTTGGCTGACACTATTTTTGAATACTGAGGCGAGTATTTTTTGTACTGTAGAACAATAAAAATTCATTAGTAAATTTGTTGTGTGCTACTTTACCTTTCCTTCATACTGTGTTCTAATAACTTTTCTCAGTATGAATAAAATATATAGTAAATTATTACATATTCCTGTTGTTACAGAGTATTAATATTGAACATGCTATTCATATTGAACATTATACTGGGTGTACATAAAGTCCAGGAACACTTTAAATTATTTATTGCACACGAACTAAATATTGTACAGATGTCATGCATATTGCATTTTGAAGAGAAACTCTGAAAGGTGCGTTTTTTTGCAAGCATTCAGTACGCAAACCGTGAGTGACTCGGCAGATGTCAATATGGTAATAGAATTCTTGCCATGCCCGTACCAGTGTGGCAGTCACTTCTTGTATTCTCCCGGAGCTCTTCTACGTTGAGTGGTAGAAGCAGTACGTACACCAGATCATTAATTTGTCCCCATAGAAAAAAAAGGCTCTCACAGTGCGATTTGGCGATTGGGGTAGCCATTTCATGAAGCAGCTGTCCCCTTCTGTAACACGGCCGTGTTTTGGCTAGCACTGACTATTGGCAAATTGCCAAACTACGCTATGGCTGTATATATGTGGGGGGGGGGGGGGGGGGGGGGGAAGAGAGAGACTTTGAGTTTCTCTTCAAAATGACATATGTATGATATCTGTACAGTGTTTGGTTCTTGTGCAGTAAATAATTGAAAGTGTTCCCGGTCTTGATGCACACCCTGTATTCATATTTCTTAGCAAACTTGTTTACAATGCTAGCTCAATGTGTAATAACCACCATTAAATCAAGTGGCAACTAAAAGTGTTTAATTAGCAGCCATGGACGTTAGATAAATAAAACTTGCTCTCACATACAACAAAAAATTACTTCTGGAAAATTTGGAATTTCAACCTGGAAATCTCAGAAATTGTATGATGAGTCATCACCTTGAGCTTTTTTGCATGTTGATTGTTTTCCATATTTCTCAGCACTGACAGACAGTTTACTAAATTTATTGAAAATATTTATATAGTATGTCTGTCTTCCATAAACAGCTATCTGATGACTGACACTGGTCTATCAGTCCAGTTGTCATTACATTCAAGCCAAACCCACAAAAATAACAACTAATTATTAATAATGCTGCATTTTATTTCTTGCAGTCAAAGGAAGAAGAAAGGTTAGCGTTGCTAAGAGAATACAAAGCATTAAAAATGGAAGTCCAGGAAAAGAAAGCAAAGGAATTAGCACAAAAGGAGAGGATAGAATCTCTTAAAAGAGAGATCAAAGAAAAACGTACGTCTTTTCCAATGTTGGTTAGTTAATGCCTTGTAATATGCAATAGTTGATTTTAATTATTATTAATATTACTATTACTAGTAGTGTTTCAATATTTATACCACCATACTGCTGAAATTCAGTCCCAGTAGTGATCATTCAAATGGTGTCATAAACTGTTTTTGAGAGTGTGCTACAGAAAGTGCTAAAGTTGGAGAAAAATGTATGAGAATTCAGGCAAAGGAATTGCTAAAAGTATATAGACATGGGCACCATTAAAAGGATAGACTGCTTAAATACTACTTTGATGGTTGCTAGAAAGTTTTTCCTTTACTGCAGTGTAATTGATGTGCTGCTACTCTGTCAGAAGATTATAGGCATCTCTGCAATCATCCAATATCTTTCTTAGAAGCAGAGCCACATGACATCATCTGAAAATCTTTTTGGAAGGTTTCACATCGACATATATGCATTATTCCATCCAGGAATTTCCAGTGTTATGCATTCCCACATGTTGCATGATGTTGAAGAGAGAGCGGGGAGGGGGGGGGGGGGGGTTGAGAGAGAGAGAGAGAGAGAGAGAGAGAGAGAGAGAGAGAGAGAGAGAGAGAGACTGAAGGTCATCAGTAAAGAACATGTAACTAACATTTCACAATTTGTTGTGATCAACCATAAAGGAACTAGTAGTACATTGGTAATAAAAAAATACATGCATAATAAATATACTCATTTCAAAGATGTTTCCTTTTCAGTGTATTATACTTAAACTATCTTGTCTACCGTGATCAATTCGATGAGATGATAGGAGTTATACAGTTGCTCTCAGATCCGCAGCACTGTAGCAGATGTGATTTCATGTCAACATCTAGATAGTTCTTTGCTCCAGGAATGCATCATTTTCACTTTTTGTCTTCATTTTACAACTCCTTTTAGACACATTCATTGTGATCAACCATTCTTCAGAGACCTTTAATGTGTGACAAAATTAGTGTTGCTTGCAAATGTCAAATTTTTGAATTGTTCTCCTTGCATTTTGATTCCTTTGCCAAATTTTTCTGTTGTCCTCCACTGCTTGTTCAGTCTACCTATTGAATAGCATTGGGGATAGGCTACAAACCTGATTCACTCCATTCTTGATCACTGCTTCCCTTTCGTGTCCTCAGACTCACAGCTGCATTCTGGTTTTTTATAAAAGTTGTAAATAGTCTTTTGCTCCATTTTTTAATTATACAACTTTCAGTATTTCAAATAGTGTATTCCAGTCAAATTTGTCAAAAGAATTCATGTAAATCTACAAATGCTATAAACACTGATTTGCCTTTCTTTAACCAATCTTCTAAGATAAATGGCAGGATCAGTATTGCCTCATATGGTCCTACATTTCTCCAGGGAGATGTGATTATTCAGAAGTAATGACAAGGATGGGCTTTCTGTAAGTTCTGGTAGAAGTCTTGTCTGTATGTAGCCACTTTGTCAGTGACATTGTTGTCAAGGTTATGCAGTGCACACAGCCAAAGAAAGTGTCAGGACTGTTTGACTGGTGAAATGAAAGCTTTGAAAAAACTTGACTAATGCCAAATGAAAAGGCAGAGTAACAGGCGGAATATAATGCCCAATTAAGTCCCACCTCCAAGGTGTCATTGAGGCAAACAGTATCACTTTTGTGAGGAGTGCCAAAGACAATCACACAGTTGGCTATGGTGCTGAGTCTTCTCCCCACCCCACCCCCCACCCCCTCCCCTTTTCCCCACAGCATGACACAGCAGGTAATGTCTGTTTGCCATGGGAATTAAAGGTGACAATGTCAGCTTGTCCTCAGGAAATGTAATCTGTCATTTTTGTATTGGCCTTGTCTGCAATTTCGTAGACACAGCCTTTGATCCCATAAAAGCATTATAACTGCCATATTTTGAAGGTAAAAACAGTCATACTCGGCAATCTACACATTGTGATTTCACCATTTCTTGGTTGACATTGCGTGATGGGCTAACAGCTTGAAAGTAAGGAAATTATTCAGTATTATGTGAATGAAAAGGTGTATACAGGGTTGTCCATTGATCGTGACTAGGCCAAATATCTCATGAAATGAGCGTCAAACGAAAAAACTACAAAGAACGAAACTTGTTTAGCTTGAATGGGGAAACCAGACGGCACTATGGTTGGCTCGCTAGATGGCGCTGCCATAGGTCAAACAGATATCAACTGTGTTTTTTTAAATAGGAACCCCCATTTTTATTACATATTCGTGTAGTATGTACAGAAATATGAATGTTTTAGTTGGACCACTTTTTTCGCTTTGTAATAGATGGCGCTGTAATAGTCACAAACGTATAAGTATGTGGTATCACGTAACTTTCCGCCAGTGCGAATGGTATTTGCTTCGGGATGCATTACCTGTGTTAAAAGGGACTGTTCACAAATTGCGGAAAAGGTTGATATCGTGTTGACGTATGGCTATTGTGATCAAAATGCCCAATGGGCGTGTGCTATGTATGCTGCTCAGTATCCTGTACGACATCATCCAAGTGTCCAGACCGTTCGCCAGATAGTTACCTTATTTAAGGAAACAGTTAGTGTTCAGCCACATGTGAAACGTCAACCACGACCTGCAACAAATGATGATGCCCAAGTAGGTGTTTTAGCTGCTGTTGTGGTTAATCTGCACATCAGTAGCAGACAAATTGAGCGAGAATCGGGTAGCAGACAAATTGAGCGAGAATTGGGAATCTCAAAAACATCTGTGTTGAGAATGCTACATCAACATCAGTTGCACCCGTACCATATTTCTGTGCACCAGGAATTACATGGCAACGACTTTGAACGTCGTATACAGCTCTGCCACTGGGCACAAGAGAAATTACGGGATGATGACAGATTTTTGCACGCGTTCTATTTTACGACGAAGCGTCATTCACCAACAGCGGTAACGTAAACCGGCATAATGTGCACTATTGGGCAACGGAAAATCCACAGAGGCTCTGAAAAGTGGTACATCAGCGACCTTGGCGGGTTAATGTATGGTGTGGCATTATGGGAGCAAGGATAATTGGCCCCCATTTTATCGATGGCAATCTGAATGGCGCAATGTATGCTGATTTCCTACGTAATGTTCTACCGATGTTACTACAAGATGTTTCACTGCATGACAGAATGGCAATGTACTTCCAACATGATGGATGTCCAGCACATAGCTGGCGTGCGGTTGAAGCGGTATTGAATAGCATATTTCATGACAGGTGGATTGGTCGTCGAAGCACCATACCGTGGCCCGCACGTTCACCAGATCTGACGTCTCCGGATTTATGTCTGTGGGGGAAGTTGTAGGATATTTGCTATCGTGATCCACCGACAACGCCTGACAACATGCGTCAGCGCATTGTCAATGCATGTGCGAACATTACGGAAGGCGAACTACTTGCTGTTGAGAGGAATGTTGTTACAGGTATTGCCAAATGCATTGAGGTTGACTGACATCATTTTGAGCATTTATTGCATTAATGTGGTATTTACAGGTAATCATGCTGTAACAGCATGCATTCTCAGAAATAAGTTCACAAAGGTACATGTATCACATTGGAGCAACTGAAATAAAATGTTCAAATGTACCTACGTTCTGTATTTTAATATAAAAACCTACCGGTTACCAACTGTTCGTCTAAAATTGAGCCATGTGTTTGTGACTATTACAGCACCATCTATCACAAAGTGGTCCAACTAAAACATTCATATTTCTTTACGTACTGCACAAATATGTAATAAAAAGTGGGGGTTCCTATTTAAAAAAATGCAGTTGATATCTATTTGACCTATGGTAGTGCCGTCTAGCGGGCCAACCATAGCGCCATCTGCTTTCCCCCTTCAAGCTAGACAAGTTTCGTTCTTTGTAGTTCTTTTGTTTGATGCTTATTTCGAGAGATATTTGGCCCAGTCATGATCAATGGACCTCCCTGTATAGTTGAAGCTTACATTTGTACTGGCTCATAAAATTGTTCAAACAGTGCCTAAATATTTAGCACTCTATGAAAGATTAATATTCAGAAGTTGGTAACAAAATGGTGATGCAGCGGTGTCTTATTCTGATTGTAACTGTAAGTCTTCTGTTAGCAATATGGAGCTGGTTGTTTAATAGGACCGTACCAAGACATTAGTTTTCAGGACAATGAAAAACATGAAACACTGCATAAAAATTGTCAACATATAATTTGAAGATTGGTTTGCTGTAGCACCAACTGATATTTGTTTTTTATATTCTGTCATATTTGCTGGGCATCTACTTTCCACTAACTTCTAGTGATAAACCAGCAGAATCACAGAGGACAATAGTAACATTTCAAAACAATGTCAACGACATATAAAGAAACACAATTAGTTATTTCAGGCAGTTCCATAACGGAGATGATGATGACTTTTGATTTCATTTCCGTGAAACAGATGCATTGTAAGAGTTATTAGCACATGCCACTTCATCACTCATAGCTTTCTTCATAACCAGTTTGTGGTTCATACTCTCCCAAGTTCCAAAAGCTTGTCACTTGACAGTAACATTAGATAGATGTTAGTCAGACAAATGTCCCAGTGCTCAAAACTATGAATTCCTCTAGTGAGACAGTCTAGTGTTTGGTTATGTTGGAAAAAAGGTGAGAAGAGATTAGAGAGACATCACAAAGAACTGCAGTTGGAGAGAACAGAATATGTGGATGAAGAAAGGTGAGTACTCAAGGAATGTGAATTTTAAAATTTTCCTGGCGAATTGACTGTTCAATCAAATCTCGGGCTTGCAGCCGGTCATCATTCAATACTTCGCACGATATTTCAACTGGGCACCTGCCGGTCATCTTCAGGTGAGCCGTCGCAAACTGGTGAAAATGTCCTCCGTTCCGCAATATATATAGCGTACTGTAACTATTCTGCGCATACGTCGAAAACTTGATAGATGAACCACACTGCCCGCCGGCAGCGCCCTCCCTGGTGGAATAGTGGAACTCAGTTGCCCTCTGCATTGCTGTTTGCCACGGCCGTTGACGCACTCTGTCTTCGATTTGAGCAAATCGTGGAGATGATGGGATACTGTGCACTGTCCAGCTGGTAGCCGCTGTCACGGTTTAACAGATTTTCCACCAGTTGTATTTCTACGGATTCTTTAATAATGGAGTCCCAGAAAGATGTTGCTGTGGACAAAATCATTGTTTTCTCATACTCCATTGAATGTCCAATAGAAATACAATGTTCAGCAATAGCGAACTTGCTTGGCTGCAAAAGGCTGGTGTAACGTTGATGTTCAGTGCAGCATTCTTTCACGGTGCGTGTGGTTTCACCTATGTAAGCCATACCACATTGGCACGGTATCTTGTAAATTCCGGCCTTTCGTAGTAACAGACTGTCCTTAACTGATCCCACAAGGTCCGCAATCTTCGATGGTGGGCGGAAAACCACTTTTACCTGAAATTTTCGGAGGATTCTTTATTGTTAGTGCCCTGTTACCTTGTGGTGTTTAGAAGGCTAGAGGTATGGTCTGCTAAGTGACTCTACCTATAGGAGGATTGATTACGATCCTACAGGACGTGTGCAATGGAAAACTTCAGCACTATTAAATTCCTCCTCCTTACCGCAAGAGACCATCAAGAGGTTAAGACCACATGGTTGTGTACCTCCGAGACTGTATGGCCTTCCAAAGATTCATAAAGAGGGTCTTCCACTGTGTCCAATAGTGAGCAACATTGGAGCTCCTACATATGATTTAGCTAAACATCTCACTTCCTTACTGAGACCTTTCGTAGGCAAGTGCTCACGTCACATATTTTATCAGTAGACTGGGGGCTCTTCGTCTTAGCAGTGTAGACCTTCTAGTAAGTTTTTATGTGGTCTCACTTTTTACAAAAGTTCCTCTTGCAGATTCTTTGACACTGATTGGTAACATGTTTCCTGTTGATATCACTGCTTTGTTCAGGCACGCTCTTTCTGCAAATTATTTTATGTTTAATCAAGATTATTTTGAACAGACTGATGGTGTCGCCATGGGTAGCCTCCTGTCTCTTTCGTGGCCAACCTTTTTATGGAGGATTTTGAAGAGAGCCCTTGAATCAGTTACTCTGAAACCAACAGTATTTTGGTGGTATGTGGATGACACTTTCATAGTGTGGCCTCATGGAGAAGATAAATTAATGGAGTTTCTACATCACCTCAACTCCATTTATAGCAACAACCGGTTCACCATGGAAATAGAGAAATATTGTTGTTTGCCTTTCTTGGATGCCCTGGTTCGAAGGAAGAATGATGGTTCTCTAGGGCATTCAGTTTACCGGAATCCCACTCGTACTGATTTGTACCTGCAAGCATCGAGTTGCCATCACCCATTGCAAACCATGAGTTTGCTTAAAACACTTGTTCATAGAGCTCATACTGTCTCAGATCTAGATAGCTTACCTCAAGAACTCGCCCATCTAAAGACAGTATTCAGTGAAAATGGATATCCCATCCGGCAGATTAACAGGGCACTAACAGTTAAAACTAAGAAGCAGGAAGTGAATAAAGAGGAGAACAAGCCGGAACAATCTTTAGCTTTTCTTCCTTTCGTTGGCAACACTTCGTTTAAAATAGAAAGAATCCTCCGAAAATTTCAGGTAAAAGTGGTTTTCCGCCCACCATCGAAGATTGCGGACCTTGTGGGATCAGTTAAGGACAGTCTGTTACTACGAAAGGCCGGAATTTACAAGATACCGTGCCAATGTGGTATGGCTTACATAGGTCAAACCACACACACCGTGAAAGAACGCTGCACTGAACATCAACGTTACACCTGCCTTTTGCAGCCAAGCAAGTCCGCTATTGCTGAACGTTGTATTTCTATTGGACATTCAATGGAGTATGAGAAAACAATGATTTTGTTCACAGCATCGTCTTTCTGGGACTCCATTATTAAAGAATCCATAGAAATACAACTGGCGGAAAATCTGTTAAACTGTGACAGTGGCTACCAGTTGGACAGCGCACGGAATCCCATCATCTCCACGATTTGCTCAAATCGAAGAAGACAGAGTGCGACAACGGCCGTGGCAAACGGCAATGCAGAGGGCGACTGAGTTCCACTATTCCACCAGGGAGGGCGCTGCCGGCGGGCAGTGTGGTTCATCTATCAAGTTTTCGGCGCATGTGCAGAATAGTTACAGTACGCTATATATTGCGGAACGGAGGACGTTTTCGCCAGTTTGCGACGGCTCACCTGAAGATGACTGGCAGGTGTCTAGCTGAAATATCGTGCGAGGTATTGGACGACGAGCAGCTGCAAGCCCGAAATTTGTTTGAACACTCAAGGAATGTTTGAGGTCTTCTAAAAGAACATGACAACCCAGTTCTTATTGTGTAGATTAACATCCATTATTTTCACCCAGGTCATGTTTGAAATGTTCTGTTATCATTATCTTTCTATGCTAGTATTATTAAATAACCTCATACAATACTGATGCTGTTTGTTATAAACTTAGTTATTCCCTCTTTCCTGCAATTATCAACTTACCCTGCCAAGAATGTTTCCCTTAGTCTCCATTTGACAGTAACATTGTCATGTGTAAAAGAAATTTTGCTTCCTCCTGCAATTGTTCAGCAACTAAGTTAAAGAGCATTTCTCTCTATTCCTTCAACAGCATATTTCATTCACAACATGAGTGATGCATGATTGATGCATGTAGAGTGTAGAGTCTTCGCGTAGATGATCCTGGTCTAGGAGGAAGTGTGGTCGTTGTAGGACTTGTAGTATTACAGCTTTCAGTTACTCGTATTAGACACCCTTTTATTTCAGATCAAAAAGCTTCAAGTTTGCTACATGAAATTCGTGAGCTGAACAACCTAACTTTGACTGTGAAAGCAGCATCTCAGCAGCTTGAGAATGGCATGAAGCTAATGTGTGACAGTAATTGCATCACATCGTACGGCAAGAATGCTAAGCAGGTAAGTGAAGAGGTCTACTATAGCATTTATTTTGTTGTTAATGTAACTGTATGTATTTGGTTGTTGAGGGTGTTACCTTGCTGCATTCATTAAGTTATTTGCCCGTTCAGTGTGCCAGCAAAGGTACTTTCATAAAAGAAATCTGTCCCCCCCCCGCCCCTCTCATATCTTCTAGATTCATAGAGCAATTTCATTATGATCCTATTCCTAAAAACAGGAAAAATCCTCCTCACAAAGTTGGCATAGTGTTTCCCTCTCAAGCTGTGTGCGAAAACCACTTTAGTGGTGTTGCAGAGGAAGCCACTTCTCATCTCGACTTAGAAAGTATCATTCTCCATTTTTTTATATAACCTGATCCTACTGTAGGCAACATTGCAGAGAGCTTTCATATACAGGTAGAACCTTACATAGCTATTCTTTGACATCGGTCCATTAACAGACAAGTATTACGCAAATGTTCTGTGAACTCAGATTGCAATACCTGGAGGCAAGGAGGCATTCTTTCAGGAAATCACAACTGAGAAAGATTATAGAACTGGAATTTGTGAGAAATGGGAGAATGACCCTACTGCCCACCAATATACATCTTGTGTAAGGGCCACTAAGAGGAGATTAATCAGGGCTTGTACGGAAACAGTTTTTTGCCCCTACCTCCATTTGAGAGCACAAGAGGAGAGGAACTGCAGCTATCCACAGAGGTCCAGTGTAGGCTGTGATCATCACATGACAGTGAAACTTTGTAGACATGTTCAGGTGGAATTATTTATGCGTGGGAAAAATTAGTTCAAATTTTGGCCACCAGACGCAAATGTGGTGGTGTTAATTAGAGATGGGCAAAACTGTTCTTTTCAGAGATTGGATCAGAACTGTTCACTCCCTGAAATGAATTAGCTCTTTTTCATGACTCGCCACTCATTTACAATAGAAAATAAATGGAAGGCACATTGCCCTTTAAACTTGGTTTATTCCAGTACTATACCTGTATTTTGATCTTATTTGATCCTATTTTGAAGTAACACAGATAATGAGTAAGAATTTTGTATTGTTTATTGAAATTTCCACGATATGACAAAGTTTTTGATTATTGATTTATTTTGCACTATCGTGGTTTTTTGGGTGATCGGAAAATGATGTAACTTGAGATTTACATTAACAATATATTTGGCTATAATGTATTAAAATTTCATTAACCTCATACAAATACATCGCAAGCCATATATTTTTAAAGTGAACGTTTCCTTTCGAAGACGCCTAAAATCGCAGAATCCGTACCAGAATAAGAAAAAATATATAAATTTGACTGTAAAACGAAAGTGCTGCATATAGCCTTACGCAGAATAAAACAAGGAAAATATTGGTGTATAACATTTTGCGATACGTTTATCGGTTCGCTCGTAATTAAAGCGTAAATTCGAGTGTCCATAATAAAAATCCTATAGTAAGAGGAGTCTTCAGGAACCTAATCTAATCAGTTTAAACAAATAAAAATAAAATAAAAACAATTGATGTATACATAACATAATAATGTAATATACATAGCGGTATTACTACGAAGAACAATATCCAGTGGGGACGAACTCCGATGCAGAGGCGCTGAGTCGAGCAGGTCGAGCCGCGAGCTGTATTACTGCGTGAGCTGAGACCGCAGAGACCAGAGTGACACCTGAGTCGCTTTGCTCGATGCTCTGGCTAGAGTCGAGATGGTGGGGTGAGCGTTGAGCGGGCGAGTTCCGAGGGTGGAGGGGAGCGGTGAACTCACCCGCTCCGAGACAAATCGTCCGTTCCCTTGCGAGCAGGTTTTTGCAAGTAGTTCCTATGTTATCCGCTAGGTGGCTCTCTGTCCTGTTGCTCGCATCAACTGCCCAGAGGGCAGGACGTGCGACTGAAACGATCGCCGACAGAGTGCGATGCGAAGTTAAGCTGCGCCAGACACTGCACAGTGCACACGGCAGACGACGCACAGAGACGGCACGGCATATGTGAAACACAAAATCCAATGGGGCACTGCACAATGCAGGCAACCAAGGTAGAAGCAGGTCAGAGGCCGGCGCTGGCTGTGTTGTGTTGTGTGGCGTGCACTGTGCTCTGACCAGCAGAGGCGCTGCTGATATGCTCCGTCTCTCTCTCTGTCTCTCTCTCTCTCTCTCTCTCTCTCTCTCTCTCTCTCTCTCTCTCTCTCTCTGCCGTGGGAAACGTTTGGAGCTACCGTTCTTTTTTTCTGAATCACTGATTGTTCACTCCTTTGAAAGATTGAACTCCATGAATTAGTTCAAGAGCGGATCCCCCATCTCTAGTGTTAATGTTAGAAAGATGTATAGAAATGTATCCATATGTAATGGATTAGGAATGGGACATGGGCAGAAAAGGTCAAACAAGCAAGAAAGTCATAGCGTTGTTTTTATTTTTAATCTGTTACACAATTCATTCAATACGAGCACCAGAGACATCGAGATGCTGTGTCTGTGAAATGATGCGATCGACAGTTGGCCGCAGCAGTTCTGGTAAAATCTGAGCAACGTATTTCTGTTTACTGGCCTTCAGAGCACATAGAGACCAAATGTGTCCCAGGTAAACACATTATTTTAGATCTTCCCAGTACCAAGTCACGTGGTTTCATATCTCGAAGGCCATGCATCTAGAAAATCTCTAGACATAAAACGATCACGGAAGGTTGCATTAAGCAGATCTTTCATCGGGCGAGCGACACGAGATGTTGCTCCATCTTGCATGAAAACAGTGGCTTCCACAGAGTTGTCTTCCAAAGCAGGAATCGTGCTGTAAGAGGACATCTCGATAATATGAATTCGTCACTGTATAGGTACTCACGACTGCACATTACACTATTTCATACAGAAAGGACAATGGCTCTTGAGTATAACACAAGGTTTAGCAGTACCCCAAATTCGGCTGTGCTGTGCATTCACTGCACCCTGTAGTGTAAAATGTGCCTCATTGCTTCATATGATGTCAGGCCATATGTCATAAAATTTGATCTGTGCCAGAAACCGAAGAGCAAATTCAGAATGCTGCTGATTCAGAGATTCCAGTCACTGCACTGTCTGGATGTTGTGCAGATACTAGTGTAAAATAAAACTCAAAACTTTCCGTACTGTTGAACATGGGATAGAAAATTTTCGTGACACAGCCCAAGCACTAGCACCATCTGGGGAATGTACTGCACAGTCAGCTACAAAAAAAGCACCTCGTCAATACAGCACGGATGCCATACTGTCGTACAAGGTACAGTGCCAGATTTACACCTGGTGGCCAAAAGTGAACCAAGTTTTTTCCAGGTGTTGACAGATGTGAAAATTACTGAACTATCAGTTTAATAAGTCACAGCTGCAAAATACTAACGTGAATTCTTTACAGATGAATGAAAAAACTAGTAGAAGCCGACCTCGGGGAAGATCAGTTTGGTTTCCGTAGAAATATCGGAATCACAGCATGCGTTCTCAAAAATGATGAGTTCACAAAGGTACATGTGTCACATTGGAACAACCGAAATAAAATGTTCAAACGTACCTACGTTCTATATTTTAATTTAAAAAACCTACCTGCTACCCACTGTTCGTCTAAAATAGTGAGCCATATGTTTGTGACTTATGTTAGAAGAAAGATTACGGAAAGACAAACATAAGTTTCTAGCATTTGTGGACTTAGAGAAAGCTTTTGACAATGTTGACTGGAATACTCTTTCAAATTCTGAAGGCGGCAGGGGTGAAATACAGGGAGTGAAAGGCTATTTACAATTTGTACAGAAATCAGATGGCAGTTATAAGAGTCGAGGGACATGAAAGGGAAGCAGTGGTTGGGAAGGGGGTGAGACAGGGTTGTAGCCTCTCCCTGATGCTATTCAATCTGTATATTGAGCAAGCTGTAAAGGAAACAAAAGAAAAAATCGGAGTAGGTATTAAAATCCATGGAGAAGAATTAAAAAGTTTGAGGTTCGCCGATGACATTGTAATTGTCAGAGACAGCAAGAGCAGTTGAACGGAATGGGCGGTGTCTTGAAGGGAGGATATAAGATGAACATCAATAAAAGCAAAACGAGGATTATGGAATGTAGTCGAATTAAATCAGTTGATGCTGAGGGTATTAGATTAGGAAGTAAGACACACAAAGTAGTAAAGGAATTTTGCTATTTGGGGAGCAAAATAACCGATGATGGTCGAAGTAGAGGGGATATAACATGTAGACTGGCAATGGGAAGGAAAGCGTTTCTGAAGAAGAGAAATTTGTTAACATCAAGTATAGATTTAAATGTCAGGAAGTCGTTTCTGAAAGTATTTGTATGGAGTGTAGCTGTGTATGGAAGTGAAACGTGGATGATAAATAGTTTGGACAAGAAGAGAATAGAAGCTTTCGAAATGTGGTGCTACAGAAGAATGCTGATAATTAGACGGGTAGATCACACAACTAATGAGGAGATACTGAATAGAATTGCGGAGAAGAGGAGTTTGTGGCACAACTTGACAAGGAGGAGGGACCGGTTGGTAGGACATGTTCTGAGGCATCAGGGGACCATAAATTTAGCTTTGGAGGGCAGCGTGAAGGGTAAAAATCTTAGAGGGAGACCAAGAGATGAATACACTTAGCAGATTCATAGGGATGTAGGTTGCAGTACGTACTGGGAGATGAAGCTGCTTGCACAGGATAGAGTAGCATGGAGAGCTGCATCAAACCAGTATCAGGACTGAAGACGACAACCTACTACTACTACTACTACTACTACTATAAATAATTCACTCTGTGCTGTCTAGACTAAGAACAGATAAACAATATAAGGCAGTGAGAAAGTCGAGGATAGGCTGCAGCAGGTGGAGCATGCAGTCATTCGAGCAAGCCAGTGGATGTGGAGCAAGAGCTAGTGCATTCTGTACTGGTATTTTGAGTTCTGTCACGGGGAGAATTTTCTCAGAGAATGCTATTTAAGTTGTAAGAGAGAAATGCTTGTTTAGACACACAAGTGGTGTGGCTCTGTGGGTAAGTTCCTTGCTTCACATGCAAAGATATGGGACAGATCCCCATTTAGTCTTGATGTTTCCTTCATTTCACGTACTGTCTCTTTCTCCTCTGGACAACTGTCTCTTAATGTGGAAAAATACCAGTTGTGCAGTGGTATGGTGTGCGTCGAAGTTTAACACACCTCGACTCGCTAGGAAGAAAACGGCATCCCACCTCAAACAGGACCGCGTCTAGTAAACCACTACGGTGTTGAAGACAATCTGTAAGATAAGGACAACTGTAATTTTTTGTGTTAAAATAATCAGTTGTGTAGCAGTTGTCTTAAAAAGCAGTGCCCCAAAATGTTGTTTCCTCCCCATGCATAGACATGACTATTTATGAGTCAATGCAGGTTGTCAGTAAAATAGTTCAGTGTAACTGGACAAAGCTAATGATCTTTTTCTTATTATAACATATCACTTCATAAAAGTGATAACTTACTACCTGTACCAGGTGTAGAAGTATGAAACAGGAATTCCCCTATAGATAGTGTTAGTCATCAGTGTAGGGCCTGTGAGACCGCGTCTGCAGCTCCATCTGCTTCCTGAAACGGCTGATGACGAATGTCAGTGCACACGAATCCAAGTTCCGTACATCGGTATCTGTTTCAAACCTGTAAACTTGTCAAGTTTTTTGCTTACAAACTAAGAGTTACGGACAAGATTCATTTTTTTGATGTGAGAAATGAGTGTGGAAAACGACCGAAAAAGTTAGAAGACAACCAATTGCAGGTTTTGAAGATGATGGGGAGTGGGTGAGGATGATGGGCAGTGATACTCAAACTCAACAGGAACCCCCAGAACAATTGAATGGAACTCAAAAAGCCATTTCTTTTTGGTTGAAAGCTATGCGAAAGATGCAGAAAGTGGGAAAATTGGTTCAGCATGAACTGAATGAAATACGGAAAGCAGATCAAAAGACCACTTGGGAAATACTACTCACCAGATAAAAAGAAAGTCGTTTCTCCATCAAATAGCGACAGGTGATGAAAAATGGATAATTTTGAGAATACTAAGTGTTGTAAATCAAATGTGAATCCAGGCAAACCATAGACATCCAGTGTAAGACCAAATTGCTTTGGAAAAAGACGATACTCTGTTTGGTAGGACCAGAAGAATGTCATCTATTATGAGCTGCTAAAATCTGGTGAAGCCAATCACACTGATCACTGCCAACAATAAATGATCTATTTAATTCGAGAATTAAGTAAAAAAGACCAAAATAGGGAAAAAGAAAAGTCGTATTGCTCCGTGATAACACCCCATCTCACAGCAAAATGGGTCAGGGAAATGACCCAGGCATTCAGTTGAGAAATACTAGGTCATTCTGCTTAGTTTTCAGACTTGACTTCGTCCTATTATCATCTATTCGCATCACTGGGACACGCTTTTACTGAACAATGCTTAAATTCATATGAAAATGTATGAAAATGTCTCACTGACTCTTTCTTTTCGAAAGAACTACTGTTGTTGTTGTTTTTTTTTTTTTTTTTTTTTGCATGGCATTCATAGCCTGCTGGAGAGGTAGGAGAAATGTATAAACAGCAATAGAGATTATTTTGAATGAAATATTGTCAGTCAGTTTCAAACAGATGTGTAATTATTGCAGCCAAATTCCAGTGACATACAGTACTTATACAACTGCTATGTTTCCAGTGAGTGATCGTCATCAGCACATAGGAATTTTGTTAAGTGGGTAGTAAGTGAGAAGTAGAGAATTTGTTTAAATGTGCATGAAATCGGGAGGACGGACATCTTGTTTCCACAAGCAACTGGTTACCACAATACAGCACTCTGAGGAGATTCACCACTTCTCAGAGACAGCACTGCCCCAGAGAACCCTGAAGCTCGTAACAAAAAAGGAAAGCAGAAGATACATTGTGTCTAGCCCATAAATTGGAAAGACTGGTCATTTAATGTGAACAATGTTAATGTTTATGGACTGAAATGTAGTAAAAGAAGTGTTTCCTGCTGCAATATTCAATGAATATTACAATGTTTTGTGAAGAAGGTAAGCTAACCTTAGCAAAGCAAAAGGGGATCTCAGGTAATTGTATTATGGTTCTTATACTCTTTCAACTCATTCCTAATTTAACTACAAATTAACTGAGGCAGAACACAGGTAACATTTCATTTATGGCATTCACATCAGAACTATCAATATTACTGAAATTTCAACTGCTATAGCAGTAATGTGTGACAAGCTGGGAGTTTTGGTCGGACAGGAAGTGTGTTAAGATAGCCGAAGTTATGGCGACCGCTCGTGTAAAAGGGCCCTCGTAGTTCTGTTGGTACATTGTTATATATAAGTGAAACGTGCAACTGGTAACATAAGAAGAAAATTCTCTCTTGTCGTACTAATAATCCTGTGAAATTACCGTATTTACTCGAATCTAAGCCGCACTTTTTTTCCGGTTTTCGTAATCCGAAAAACCGCCTGCGGCTTAGAATCGAGTGCAAAGCAAGCGGAAGTTATGAAAAATGTTGGTACGTGCCGCCACAACTAACTTCTGCCATCGAATATATGTAGTGCTATGCAGGCATGCTTTGTAGGCACAAAGATAAATACTGGCGCCAAAACCTCTGCGTGAGTAAATAAATAAAAAAAAATAGTGGAAGACGAGCTTTTTTCTCCGCCGCGAGTTTCGACCACTGCATTTTCTTAAATTATCCAACGAAGTAAATACAAATTCCGTATTGTTCATCTTCGAATGTAGCACACTTTCAGTGTACTACGAAAATCTGACTGGCAAGACTGTTTGGGATGTTTGTCAATATGACCAACTCTATGTTCTGAATTTTTTCCTACCTGTGAGAAGAGATGGTTGCTAATAGGAACCTGATGAAATTTGAATCACATACAGTATTCTCTTCACCATAAGAATAGTACGAATATAAACATTTTGCCATGTATTCTTTTGTGTTTGCTGCTATCTCATTTAAGTCCTGTCTGCCTAAAACTACGAAACTAGAGTGAGACAACAGCAAACGCTGAAGAATATACGTATCGTGTCGTGTTTATATTCGTATTATTCTTATGTCTAATAGTGATAGTCAGAAATGAAGCACGGCAAGTGACTAGATTTTTAAATCTAAGATGACTCTAATTTGTGTGCAGAATTTGATGTAATAAAGAAGTGGCCGCAAAGATTTTCAAACAGAGAAAAATTTTCGCCTAACTCTCGTTCAGAACATGTTCTATCATACGGAGTCTATTTGAATCTTGTTGAACATTATCAAAGAAAGCAGCTGTGTAAGTAACAACAAATAGCAGTCTCTTGCCATTGTTTCGCTAATGAGATGATTTCTCTCTCTCTCTCTCTCTCTCTCTCTCTCTCTCTCTCTCTCTCTCTCTCTCTCTCTCTTTTTAGAATGCAACAAACAATGCATGACACAGTGCAGTAATGCTACGTGGTAAAGCTTAACTGCTAAGCTTACGACTCGAACCAAACTACTGTAGCTGTATCGTCATTCGTTTGACCTAAATTGTGTCTCATATTACAATGGACCAACTTTGTTTCGATTTGGAGGTGCGGCCTAAAACTTTTCTCTCCCCTTGAATTTCGAGTCTCAAATTTCATGTGCGGCTTAGATTCGGGAAATTTTTTCTTCCTTTATTTCGAGTCTCATTTTTCAGGTGCGGCTTAGATTAGAGTGCGGCTTAGATTCGAGTAAATACGGTACAATAATACTACACTCTCTGTTACTAGGAGCAGCAGTCTTCACCATCAGAAACTCCTTCCGTGGTCGAAAAATTTATAGCAGAACAGGAGGTGGTGATTGCAAAACTCGCGGAGTCTCGCATCTCGGCACCACCTGAACCGACGCCAGATGTAGGATTGTATGCTGAACTGATTGAGGCAGAAGTTCACAACGTAGCCCTGGAAAAGCAGTTGAAAGAGAATGAATCTAATATTGAACTGGCCACTGATAGTCTGGTGCAGAATACTATGGTAAGTACTACGAGACTTCCCAGATTCATTACTTTTTGTGAATAGTTCCCAAAGAAATGTGGACAGTTGTCTTATTAACAGAGCATGTTATCACCCTGTCACTGAAAATCTGAAAAAATTACTTAAATGTTTGTGCTGTTATGGTTGTGGTCTCTAATCAAAAGATAAGTTTGATGCAGCTCTCCACAGCTGCCTATCGCATGAAAGCATCTTCATTTCTAAATAACTGATGCGGCCTCCATCCGTTTGAACCTGCTTATTGTAGTCATCCCTTGTTCTCTCCTACAGTTTTTACCCCTGGCACTTCCCTCCGTTAGAAAATTGACAATCCCTTCGTGCCTCAGGATGTGTTCTACCAACTGATCTGGTATTTTAGCCAAGTTGTGCCATAAATTTCTTGTTTCTCCAATTTAGTTCATTAGTTATTTGATCTGCCCATATAATCTTCCTTCTCGTCCAAACCATATTACATGTCTGCACAATGCTACACACCATATGATTATCTGCAGGAAAGAAGGAAAGACTTCCCAACCCTTAAATTTATCTTAAATCTTAGGAAACTGCTTTTTTTCCCCAAAATTTAATACTTTCTCCCTGACAAGAAACAAATTGTTTATAAACAGAAGAAATGTGTTTAGAGTCTTGAAATGAATACTTCAGTATATACAACACATTATTCCATTCATCCCACTACAGATGCAGTTCTTTGAAATAGGAAATGTATTGTCAATCTCATAGGAAAAGAGCATACTTCAACAACATGTTCTATCAGTACGAATGTGATACTCCTGCATCTGTTTTATGACTTGACTTCATAGCATGTAAGTGAATTAGATCGTCGCAATTTTTTGTGGAGATCATAATACCAGACCTGATCGTATCCCCAGCAAATAAAACAAATTGCATTTATACACCAAGGCAATTACTGATCGCAAACTTTCACTTGGCTGCCGGTTGTAGAATGCTGGGAGTAGAGGCTCGCATACGGCTCGTAGCACATTGGCTGTTGCGACAAGCTCCACCTCCTTCTCATAGGACAGCCAGCTTACAGCTGCAGCTTATAAAAGAAATGGAATAAGCATCACCTTAATGTTTGAGTAATTGAAAACAGTTATTACTACAATATAAGTATTACTTCCAAAAACAATGAGGAATGTGTAGGTAGAACTAAAATCTTACAAAACTAGTTGCTTCCACTGCAGTTGTCCATGGTTGTGTCCATGCTAGTGGACAGATTTGGTGGTGCTGGATGGACACGTGTTAATGACAGTGTTGTCAACGGCAATTTTCATCACACTGATGCGCCTCCAGTAATCTTCCTCCAGCTCTCACATTTTCAACAGTAAAGTTCCCACCCTCACTGGTGATATACTGATAGGCAGCATTGGCGAGATTTGACATGTTTCCGGCAGAGATATCCGAGGTAGCATAGTGGTTTGCAATGTGGACTCTCATTTGGGAGGATGATGGTTCTATCCTGTGTCCAGCCATCCTGATTTAGGTTTTCCAAGATTTCCCTAAATCGCTTCAGGCAAATGCCGAGGTGGTTTCTTTGAAAGGGCATGGCCGACTTCATTCCCCATCCTTTCCTAATCCGATGACTGATGACCTCGCTATTTGGTGCCTTCCCCCAAATCAACCCCCCCCCCCCCTCCCCCTTCTCAGCAGAGATATCCCTCATAACATTTTGTTCTCTGAATTGTCGTTTCAGTTTGGCCTGTGCAAACTCGGTTGCATTCAGATTGCAGTTGTATGGTGGCAACTAAATAAAATTTAATGAAAACAAAATATGATCCCTTTCCACAAAACAAATAATTAACAAACTTTATACTCAACACCCCTTCTGGCTGCGTTTCTGCCATTTACAAAATCAAGCTGACTCGGACATAAGTTGCAAATTCCCGTATTGCACAAACTTTCTCATGCATACATTTGCATAGTTCTAATGAAATGTCACATTCTCAGCTTATGTATGCCATTCTCCCTCCATCCATCCCTCCCTCCTTGGCTGTAGTTTCAGTTCATACAAAAGATGAATACTTTACGGTCCGTAATTCAGTTTCACAATGCCAGCACCGTTACTGTTTGTTTTGAATAAAAGTTTGTATCTCCAGAAGTATGGAGGTTATTGATTTGAAAATTTAACACTATGGTTGTGTTATCAAAAGAATTTGGTATACAAAGTATGAAATAGATTAATATTTAATAGTACTACTTAGATTCGTAGAGGGTATGAGGAATGTATTGCATGCAGCTTTAGTCAAGGACATGGCTCGCACGGCCCAGTAGCCAGAGTGTGTGAGAAACAAAATCTGCTCTCCTCATGGCTCCATGCCAAGCTACGCTTTCAATGCAAGATGACAACTCATAATACAAGGGAGGATTGAAAAGTTTCGGAATCACCACAAGAGTTCAGCACTATTACAACACATATCACATATATTCATTGGACTGTTGCCTGTAAACACGTGCCACATCAGTACTCTTGGGGAAAAAACTGTTGTGGTAATGTGGCTCTGTTGTTGTTCCTGCAAAGTAATTTGCGAAGAGTAAAAAATTGAGATTCGAGCAGTTATTAAGTACTTTGTACAGAAAGGTATGAAAGCAAAGGCATTGATGCCGATTTCCAGAATACACTGGAGGACTCTGCTTCTTCATATACAACAGTTGCCAAGTGGACAAATGAATTTACATTCGGTCAGGAGTGCTTCGATGATCCGCGCAGTGGTCAGCCGAGACGTCATTACTCCAGAAGTAATTGCAAAAGCACACAAATTGGTCACAGAGGATTCAAAGCGTGTGAAATTGCTCATGCTTGCCAGATGTCATCTGAAAGGGCATATCGTATTTTAACTGAAGAATTAGAAATGAAAGAATTATCTGCAAGATGGGTGCCGTGACTCTTGACGCTAGATCAAAAACGTACGAGAATGGACATATCAGAACAATGTTTGGCCTGTTTTAAGAGAAACGAACAGGATTTTTTCACCGGTTTGTGACCGCAGATGAAACTTGGGTGCACTACTATACCCCAGAGACAAAAACAGCAGTCAAAGCAGTGGAAACGTGCCGATTCTCCGCCACCGAAGAAAGCAAAGACAACTCCTTCAGGTCATGGCATCAGTGTTCTGGGAAGCAAAAGGGATCCTGTTTGTACATGTAGATTATCTCCCCACTGGGCAAAAAGTTACTGAAGAATACTATGCTAACATCCTGGACAAATTGCAACAAAAAGACCAAGGAGGAAAGTTAGCAAGGAAGAAAGTGATCTTCCCTCAAGACAATGCGCATCCGCACACATGTACCATCACCATGGCAAAATTACACAAACTAAGGCATTAATTGTTGCCACACCTGCCTTATTCACCTGATGTAGCTCCACTGGACTTCCATATCTTACAAAAACTGAAACTTTTTCTTGGTGGATGAAGCTTCACTTTACATGAAGAATTGATGGCCGGAATTGGCAACTGTTTTGCAGGCCTGTAGGAAACTCATTTTTGATATGGGATCAAGGCAATGGAACATCGTTGGACCCAGTGCATTAACCTACAAGGAGACTACACTGAAAAATAACAAACATTTCACTGATGTAAGTACTTTTTTTTTCTATTTCGTTCTGAGAACTTCTCAAACTGCCCTCGTAACTTGCTGTGGTACAATCAGATGGCAATTTCTCGTTGTGCCTACTGATATGCTGTACAGTGCTGTTCACGACACAGTCCATCAACCACAGGTATTGTTGATGAGCAGCGGACATGTTGAGCATTTACAGTAATGCTGCAGGCTAAAGCAATGAACTAAAATTTGTACTGTACTGAAATTGGAATCCTGGGTTTCCTGCTCACTACACAGACATGCTGATGTTATGCCAAAGTTGCCGCTGCTACCAGAGCTGCAGTGAATACTCTTGTAATCTCCCTCCCATATACAAATTCCAGTTCACACCTCAGCCCATTGCTATTCCACTTCTAAACTCGAATCAGTATTGCAGAGGCTCTCCAATATTGGAATAGTGCCTTGGCAGTGAGTGAAATGGGATTAATCCTGCCTGTACATCGTGTAAGTTGATGTTTCTGCCTCAGCCTATATCATTACTGTAGATATAGGTGAGGAACATAAACTGTATGTGATTAATCTTGAGTGCTTGTTATAAAGATAATCTTTACTGAAAATTGATTGTTATGCTAATTATTGCTTTTATAACAATGGAAACAATTAATTTTTGATAACGTAATGTAATTGAATAGATAAGATTTACTCGTCAACCGGTGGCAGAACACAGATGGAACACGGCATCTTTCCTTTCCATCCCGTCCGTCAAGTCTTCCCTGACACGCAGTTCTGGGTGATTTTCCCCAAATCTGTGCCTTTTCCTGGACCTCTCCAGTCCTTTTCCTTCACCTCTCTTCCTTCCCCTTCAGCTCTTCTGCTTAGAGGAGCAGCCTCTGCCTCTGAAAGCTTGCCTAGCAACCTAATTATTGCTTTTGTATCGTACGAAGTGCTATCTGTTGGTTATTTTGCACACTTTTTGGTTTCAATAAAACCCTATGTCATTTCAAGCATGTGTAAATTTTTACATCACTACCTATGTTATTTTGCGAAGTATTGAATTTTCAAGTGTTAAGACTTTTGGCTCACCCTGTATTATTAATAATTAATGTGTACTGCTCTTCTGAGTCGGCACCAATTCACGGGAGAAATCGTATACAAAATAATAAAAACGTGTCACTGAACAATTATTACTGTCAGTCGTGACTAATGCGTGTGGCCAGTGGTTGAAAATACTGCTACAGTTGTAAGAGTCTTTTAACACACGACCAGTTTTGAGCTATTAATATGCCCATCTTCAGTTGTCGTACTGGAAACAGTAAGAGACCGGAAATAATTTTTACACTCGGAAAATGCACAAAGAAAACAAAAAATCCATAAATTTAAAAACTGGCAGTCGGGCTAGGTGCTGCGAAACGTAAATCGGTGCCAAAGTGACGTCGGGCAGCACTACGGAAGACTGCCCGGATAAAGAAATGTGTAAATAATACCGGAACACTTACGCTCGGTACTGTGGCCCCGAGGGCCGTGTCGGACGAGTAGAAGACGTGGTGTGCTACCGATGGGCGCAGGTAATACGTTACATAAATTTTATGTCACAGCTTCCACTCGGTTTTACTACAGTTCTGTGCTGCCTCGGTCAACATCTTTCTTTACCGTGCGTAATGCACTGTTAACATTTTTTGTGTAATGTTTTTTAATGTAAATCACCAATTCAGATTGCGAATGGCTGGGCTAGTGGTCTCGCGTTCTTCTTCCCGTCAATAGATGGCAGTACCTCTGCCACTCTGGTTTACCAGTTTGCTTCCTCCTTCGTGCCTGCTCTACTCCGAGCTGTGCACTCGTTGGTAGCACACCGCACCTTGTACTTGCCACTGTGGCTCTCGGAGTCACTGCACCGAGTGTAAGTGTTCTGGTATTCTGTGCATATTTCTTTACCCGGGCAGTCTTCCGTAGTACTGTCTTGTGTCACTTTGGCATTGACTTAGGTTTCACAGCACCTGGCCCAACCAACAATTTATAAATGTTTTCAAATTTATGGATTTTTATGTTTGCTGCTTGTAAAAATTATCTCCTATAACTTCCTATTTTCAGTACGACACCTGAAGACAGGCGTATAAGAGCCCGAAAGTGGTCGTGTGTTAAATAAAACGACCTTGCAACTGTGGCAGTATTTTCAGCCTCTGGTATCAGTTGTGGATGTTCCTCCGACAGGATTAATTGTAGTGCGTGTGGATTAAGTTTTGAGAACAAGAGTCGGTAATATTTAGTATCGATATATTTTAGGTCGGCACCGTAACTGGCGAGCTTTTAAAATTACCGTAGTTTTACAGGATTGTGCTACCTGACCACGAAATTGTTCCACTTGACCTCCTGTAGGCATTACCGAAAACGTGCAGTGGTGTTACAGTAAACAACTAGAGTTGTGATTAAGAAAAGTGCATCACACTGTGAATTGATTTAAGACAGTTGTGCATATACTGTCAAGTGGTTCAGCATGTCCTCACGAAATATCACGGTGAGATCTCGTGATAAGCTGACTACAGTGCCGTCACCCTAAGGTGCAATAATATTGTTTGACTAATACTACTGATAAGGTTGTCGATTGACTGTTTTGTGGGCAGTGACAGCTGTCCTTATACCAGGGATGTTGCAGCTGTCAGATATTTAGCACGGTAGCTGGAAAGAAAGCAAATCAATTTGTAATTATATACTTGAATTTTTTGCAATGTAAATGTTCTGTCCATTTTCAGCACGCATTATCAGATTCAGCAGACATAGAAGTTGTAAGAGAATGGGCAAAGCTTCAAGTTACGAGACAGACTAGTGATATAGTCTGCCGTTCACTGAAGGAAATCATTTCGGCTGGTAGCTCACTTCGTTGCGACAGAGACTTTCTCCGTGTTGTTCTACTTGATGCTGAAAAGAAACTTAATGCACTTGATGAAAGATATGTAAGTATTAGCTTTTGTCCTACATACACATTACATATGTAAGCTGAAATAATATACCATTGGACATATGCAGTGCATAGTTCTAGTAACTAACTACTAAAGCACTGAGTGGTCTGTATTTCCAAATACTTACTTCTATTCTTTCAAAGTGTTGTTGTTGTTGTTGTTGTTGTTGTTGTTGCCGCAGTCTTCAGTCCAGAGACTGGTTTGATGCAGCTCTCCATGCTGCTCTATCCTACGCAACCGTCGTCATCTCTGAGTAACTACTGCAACCTACATCCTTCTGCGATTTTTACCCTCCATGCTTCCCTCCAATACTAAATTAGTGATCCTGTGATGCCTCAGCAGGTGTCCTACCAACCGATCCCTTCTTCTAGTCAGGTTGTGCCACAAATTTCTCTTCTCCCCAATTCTATTCAGTACCTCCTCATTAGTTACGTGATATACCCACCTAATCTTGAGCATTCTTCTGTAGCACCACATTTCGTAGGCTTCTATTCTCTTTTTGTCTAAACTATTTATTGTCCATGTTTCACCTCCGTACATGGCTACACTCCATACGAATATTTTCAGGAAAAAAGCCTTCCTGACACTTAAATCTGTACCGATGTTAACAAATTTCTCTTCTTCAGAAACACTTCCCTTGCCATTGCCAGTCTACATTTTATATCCTCTCTATTTTGACCATTGTCAGTTATTTTGCTCCGCAAATAGCAAAACTCGTCTACCACTTAGTGTCAAGTTTCCTAGTCTAATTCCCTCAGCATCACCTGATTTTATTCGACTAAACTCCATTATCCTTGTTTCGCTTTTGTTGACGTTAATCTTAAATCATCCTTTCAAGACACTGTCCATTCCGTTCAGCTGCTCTTCCAGGTCCTTTGCTGTCTCTGACAGAATTACAATGTCATCTGTGAACCTTAGTTTTTATATCTTCTCCATGGATTTTAATACCTACTCCGAATTTTTGTTTCCTTTACTGCTTGCTCAATATACAGATTGAATAACATTGGGGATAGGTTACAACCCTGTCTCACTCCCTTCCCAACCACTACTCCCCTTTCATGCCCTTAGACTCTTATAACTGCCATCTGGTTTCTGCACAAATTGTAAAAGCCTTTTGCTCCCTGTATTTTACCACGGCCACCTTCAGGATTTGAATGAGTATTCCAGTCAACATTGTCAAAAGCTTTCTCTAAGTGTAAAAATACTAGAAATGTAGGTTTGCCTTTCCTTAACTTATCTTCAGAGATAAGTCGTAGGGTCAGTATTGCCCCTCTCTCTCTCTCTCTCTCTCTCTCTCTCTCTCTCTCTCTCTTTCATCCACTGTGCTGCTACCTCTGGTTGTTACGGGAGGTGGAGGGTAAAGTGTTGTCGCTCCGTCAACAGTGTTGCCATTCTTATTACTCCAGTTACACTGCTTATGTAATCTAAAAGAAATCAAAGGTGAGTCTATTTGCACCAGTGCCGATACTTTTGAATTTATTCACCATTCCTGCTGAATAGACGGCAAATGTTAGATTTGGGATGATGTCGTGCGCTTGAGTAATCCAGTGCCTGTAAATATTGAAATATTCAACTTTTTAGCTTCTTGTGATTCCTTGTAAGGTCTACTGTATCATTACTCCTTTCAATACTTATTCCCATGTTAGCCATAATGGGGGGAATTGAGTATGGTTTGTAATAGACAGCATTTAACTAACTCACAAACACCTGTATATTTTATACTGTGTATTTTTCATGTAGATTTTACAAAATACTGCTCCATTTTCTCAAACAGAGATTTGTACCTCACACAACTGTTTGTCCCAACCAGAGAAGGGACTGTCTAAAAAAGTAACAGAAAAATCATGGAAATTTGCTTTTTATTTTGCAGTACTGATTCTGACATATCAATGATTATACTGGTTGTTACATAAAACTGCAGTTGTTCTGTAATAAGTACATGCTGATTCTTAGTCTTTGGAATGACCTTTTTCACAAAATTCCTATCATGTACTAAGCAACATCACATGTTTAAATAGTGATCAGATATTAAAATACATTTACAGCAGTCTTCAAAAGTTACAGAAATCAGATAAGCTACACACAGTCCCCACAGTCTCAATGTGATCAGAGAATGGAAACGTGGTCCAAGTAGTCTGTGTTCTTATCATCTTTGAAACTAAGTTCAACCGTGGGTGATTTTAGAGCACCTGTAATACAGTCAAAAATGGTGACGTTGGTTTATCTGTCAATTCTCTACAAGCTCTTGCAAATACATATACTTCCTAATCCAAGATACTTACCTGCTATAAACTTCCAGCTTCATTTCACATTCTGATATATCACTGGTACATGTGGACAGGTAGGCATCATATTTCTGTGTGTCTGTGGCACAGACAATACAATAGTGTACGTGATTAGGTCCCTTAGCTGACAAAACTGGGAAGCTGCCACATCATAGTATAGGCACAACTGTTGTGGCATGACCAAAGATGTGTGATCTGTGGGTGACCAATGATACTAGGTAAGCTATTGGTGCAATATTCACTGACATATATTTGTTATTCTCACTTGTGCTATCTTATTAAAAGTAGACGATCGAAACTCTTACATCATAAGACATGCTGCATGTAATATTAGAAACTACAGTACAAAGTCCATCTACAGAAAATTATGTTGGGCTTCTTAATGAGGTGTGCCAGTCAGTGTAGAAAATGAAATAATACTGATGTAGTAACAAATGGTATGACCCGCCAGGTTAGCAGAGAGTGCTAATGCGCTGCTTCCTGGGCTCAGGTAGACGCACCAGCCCCAGATCGAATCTGCCCAACGGATTAACGATGAGGGCTGGTGTGCCAGCGAGCCTGGATGTGGTTTTTAGGAGGTTTTCCACATCCCTCTAGGTGTAAACCAGACTGGTCCCCACGACCCACCTCAGTTAAGACACGCAGACATTTGAAACGTGTTTGCACTCATTCATGATTTACACTAGATGCAGACAGCTGGGGTACACTGATTGTGTCCTGGGAGGGGGGGGGGGGGGGGTTACGGGGTGGCGGCAGGAAGAGCCTCCGGCCAAATCAGATAGTCAGCACTCCAACTCTGTGAAAGGTGCGGGACAAGGTGCAAGCAATACTAAGTAACAAATGGTACATTAGAACCAGTTACAAATTTTATATACCATAGCCAGTACAGTTATTTCAACAATATATGACAGTACCGATGTTGGAATCTACAGGTGTTGTCTGAGGGAGGGGGACCTACTTTAGATTGCCTGTATGAGGAATCTAAATTACTGTAAAAGTAAATGCAGAAAGAAAGTATTAGCTACTGTTTTGTGGAAGATAGCCTCATTTACAGCTTATATTTGAAAGTCTTGTAGTACCAGCTGATTCATAGCTCTTACATGTCATGTTACATGTACAAATGTAACATTCATTGTCTAAAAATATGCCGGGCATAGACGTGGGGCATATTAGTCACACTAAAAGCTAAAATCTCCATTGGTAAATTATTAACAGGAGGATCATATTTTCCTCAAAACTGTAGCTACTACTTCCATTTCGCATAAAGTTGTTGTTATAAGCTTTAATCGCCAATAATTGCGTGGATATTCAAACACACTCACTTGGAAACAATAGCTGGTTACATGACAACAACTCAGTATCTCTCATTCGACTGCCGTGCCGTGCCGTGACACGCGGCCAGCGCCGTTCGTAGCTAGGTGGCGCTCCCACGCTCAGCCGAGTTGCGGAGCGCCTCTATCACCATTTGCGCGTGCTGTCGTGGCGGCACTGTTAAATGTCGTGGCACTGTCACAACACTTTTCTCCCCTTGAAAAAAAAAAAACACTCACTTCCTTGGAGACATGGACAGTGAGGAGACATCCGTGGCCTCTTGTGAGGCCCCGAGAACATCCCACGGAGAGACACGAGAGTATGGTCGAAAATGTCCAGGACGGAAGCTCGTCCGTGGAACGTGCCTCCTGGACGAGATGATGGGTGAAAACTCCGGAGCAGCATCTGTAGGTGTCGTGGACCTGGGGGTGTGCTCCAGCGAGATGGGTCCCGGAGAAGGCGGCGTATTCTGAAGCGGTAGAAACGTCGGCTGCATAAACACGTACGGTAGATCGGCAGCAGCTACAGGACTGGCTTCTCGGGCTGGTGGAGGCGAAGGAAGGGGCGGTGGCACCGGCGTGGCCACCACTCGTGGGCGCATCTGGTCGTAATGGCGAACAACCGTGCCGTCGTCCGTACATATTTCACAAAGCCGGTGGCCGCGAAGAGCCTTGACCACCCCTGGAATCCATTTAGGGCGAGATCCGTACCCTCGTGCCCACACGTCGGCACCCACCGAGTATTTTCCCGCACTAGGGGACACAGCACAAGGCCTGACAGGGTGAAGCAGGTGCAGTAGAGTGCGCGGTTGGCGGCCGTGCAAGAGTTCAGCAGAGGCGTGAAGCGATAAGAACTCAGAAATTGCAGCAGAGCGTCATCTGTGGAAAAATCACTAAGGAATTTTTTCATCTGGCTTTTGAAAGTGCGGACAAGGCCCTCGACCTCCCCATTCGATTGCGGATGGAAGGGCGGTGCTGTAACATGACGAATCCCTTGTCCAGTACAAAAATCACGGAAGGTCTGCGAAGAGAACTGAGGGCCATTGTCCGTGACGATCGTGGATGGAAGACCTTCTAGCGCAAAGATTTTGGTCAAAGCCAGCGTCGTCGCCGCAGTGGTGGGTGACGGATACCGAACAACAAATGGAAACTTCGAGACGGCGTCGATCAACAGTAGCCAATAAGTACCGAGGAAGGGGCTGGCAAAGCCAGCGTGCACCCGTTCCCATGGCTGCGCCGGATCAGGCCACGGAGAGGGCATTGTACGAGGTGCAGCCAGTCGTTGAGCACACTGACCACACGCAGCAATCGTGTGGGCGATGTCCAAATCAATACCGGGCCAATAAACGTGCCTGCGGGCCAGGGACTTAGTCCGAGAAATCCCCCAATGGCCTTCATGCAATAGTTTGAGAACATCTTTGCGAAGAGAGGCTAGCACCACGACCCGTGGAGATGCGCCATCTGTGGCCAGAACACCACCACCATCACGAACAGACACGAAGGTGCAAGGCATGGTAGTTGCGAAGGGGATCCGATGCCCGGCCTTTGGTCCTGTCCGGCCAACCCCGTTGAACAAAACCGATCACCTGACGCAGGACCGGGTCCTGCGCAGTACCTGACGTGACCTGCGAACCTGTAAGTGGAAAACCCTCGACCGCACGACGTTCTTCCTCATCAATGTGGAAACAGAGTAGTTCATCACGATCGAAAACCGGGTCGGGGCCCATCGGCAATCACGACAATGCATCAGCGTTGGTGTGCTGGGCCGTGGGGCGATAGTGAATCTCATAGTGAAAACGAGATAAGTATAAGGCCCAACGTTGCAGGCGGTGAGCTGCCTTATCCGGAAGCGTTGCCGATGGGCTGAACAGAGAGAGACTAGCGGCTTGTGGTCGGTGATGAGGTGAATCTTAGAACCATAAAAAAAAAAAGCGCTGAACTTTTATAGAGCATAATGATAGCGAGCGCCTCCTTTTCGATTGGCGAGTAACGCCGTTGCGCATCATTGAGGGTCTTGGAAGCATAGGTGATGGGTCGTTCCGACCCATGGGCGAGAACAGCCCGTAGGCCATACTGTGATGCGTCAGTCGCCAGAACCAAGTGCTGACACGGACAGAATGTGTCAAGACAAGGCGCCGACTGCAAATGAGCCTTCAGGCGGACAAAAGCCTGCTCACACTCGTCGGACCAACAGAAAGGGACGTTTTTGCGTAACAGCTGATCAGAGGATGAGCTACCGCCGCTGCAGATGGATTGAATTTGTGATAATAAGCAATCTTGCCTAGAAACGCCTGAAGTTCCTTGACCGTAGACGGCCGGAGTAGAGGGTTAATGGCCGCAACGTGCTGACGTAGAAGACGTATACCCTCACGGGACAAGTGGAAACCAAGATACACAATGGAGGGTTGGAAGAACTGTGACTTGTCCAGATTGCACTTCAACCCAGCCGAATGCAAAACCCGAAACAGTGAACGCAAATTGCGAAGGTTCTCCTCAGTGGAGGCCCCCGTGACAACAATGTCATCCAGATAGTTGATGCAGCTGGGAACGGAAGCCGTGAGCTGTTCCAAAAACCGCTGAAAAATGGCCGGCACGCTAACGACGCCAAATGGTAATCGCTGGTACTGATACAACCCACAAGGAGTGTTGATGACGAGAAATTCCTTGGAAGAAGCATCCAACGGCAACTGATGGTACGCCTCCGATAAGTCAAGTTTGGAAAAGAGCTGGCCCCCAGTGAGGTTGGTAAATAACTCCTCAGGACGGGGAAGAGGATAAGTGTCAGTGAGGCTCTGAGCGTTGACAGTGGCTTTAAAATCGCCACACAATCGCAGACTCCCGTTGGGTTTAGAAACCACCACGATTGGCGATGCCCATTCGCTGGAGGTAACAGGAAGGAGAATCCCTGAAGCTGTTAACCTGTCTATCCCAACCTCGACAGGTGCACACAACGCCACCGGAATAGGGTGTGCCCGGAAAAAATTAGGGCGAGCTGTAGGTTTAAGAGTAATGTGGGCTTCAAAATCCTTGGCACGACCCAGACCAGCAGAGAACACGGACGGAAATTCAGAACACAATCCATCCAGCTGTTGATACGGAATATCCTCAGAGATGAGGTGCTCATCATCATCAACGGAGAACCCGAACAACTGGAAAGAATCATAACCGAACAGGTTTTCAGTGCCCGCATGATCCACCACATAAAACGTGAGGGGCCTAACAACAGACTTGTAGGCAGTGGTAGCATCGAACTGGCCAACGATAGGAATTTTCTGTTTATTATAAGTTCTCAGATTTCGCGTAACTGGAGACAAGGGAGGGGAGCCCAACTCCAAATACGTGCGAGAATTAATGAGAGTTACTGCAGAGCCAGTGTCCACTTGCATGCGAATGTCTTTATCCAGAACACGAACAGTAACAAACAACTTATTTGTTTGAGAAAGCACACAGTTAACATCCGTGTCCGATGCCTCGTCCTCGTCGACAGGAACTTTAGGGGACCGACATACAGAAGCAATGTGGCCTTTTTTCCTACACGAATTACATGTGGCCCAACGTTTCGGACACGTGGCCCCGTCATGCTGTGCGAAACAACGTGGACGAGAAGGAAGTGCGGAACGAACCTGTTTCTGCGGTTGCTGTTTTCGCTGCGAGCGTCGCGGCCCAACGCGACGTTGTTTACGTGAGTGAACCGCCGCCACATCTTCGTTCCCCTGTGAAACAGGCAAATTGTCCGTGTCGAAAGTTGACTGTACAGACGTTCAATCCCGTCTCCAGCCATCCTGATTTAGGTTTTCCGTGATTTCCCTAAATCGTTTCAGGCAAATGCTGGGATGGTTCCTTTGAAAGGGCACGGCCGATTTCCTTCCCAATCCTTCCCTAACCCGAGCTTGCGCTCCGTCTCTAATGACCCCGTTGTCGACGGGACGTTAAACACTACCCACCACCACCTTGACTGTACAGCGCCTCCGTCACACCACACGTCTATTTGTGCGCCAGCAGTGTGAGACACTTCAAAGGATTGAGCGATGCTTAGAACTTCAGACAATGACGGGTTTGGCAGTTGTAGGGCACGTTGTCTAACTTCTTTATCAGGAGCAAGCCCTAGAATAACATCCCTAACCATTGAATCAGCATAAGACTCGTGTTGAGTGTCCGTGACAAACTGACTCAGACCGTGTAGTTCCGCCACCCGAGCCCGGTAAGATTGATTGGGCTGTTTACGACCCCGGTAGAACGCCACGCGGGCGGCAACGATGTGGGTGTTTCTGCGGTAATAGTTAGACAATAAGTCACACATTTCTTGGAGGGACAGAGAGGCAGGTTCCTGCAGAGGGGCTAACTGAGATAGCAGCTGATAGATCCGTGGGGAAATCCAAGATAGAAATAACGAATTAAACATAGGAGTGTCGACAACACCGAAAGCCGAGAAGTGTTGCCGCAAATGCTTCTCATAATCCTCCCAGTCTTCAGCGGCCTCGTCGTAAGGAGGGAACGGAGGCGGAGAAGAGGAAGACAGACGATGAGTAAGCGACGTCGACAACACCTGAACAGCAGCCGTCAACTGTGTTTGCTGTTCAATGAGTGCTTGCATAAGCTGTTCCGTGTCTGCCCCGTCACGAACACACAAATCCACAACGCAGTGAAAATATCCGACCTCGTCGCCAAAAAGTGTTATAACCTTTAATCACCAATAATTGTGTGGATATTCAAACACACTCACTTAGAAACAATAGCTAGTTACACGATAACAACTCAGTATCTCTCATTCGACTGCCGTGCTGTGACATGCGGCCGGCGCCGTTCGTAGCTAGGTGGCGCTCCCGCGTTCAGCCGAGTTGCGGAGCGCCTCTATCGCCGTTTGCGCGTGCTGTCGTGGTGGCACTGTTAAATGTCGTGGCACTGTCACAACAGTTGTAGTGTGGTTTAGGTGGTCCGTACAGGCAATCCAAAGTAGGTCCCTTCTTCACATAACACTTGCAGGTTCCAATATCTGTACTGTAATATATTGTTGAAATGACTAATGACATGGTGCAACCAACTATGGTTTTCCTGTTTCATTATAACACTGCATGGTGAAAAAAGATTCACCTACTGTGTGTGTGTGTGTGTGTGTGTGTGTGTGTGTGTGTGTGTTTGAGGGAGTGAGAGATATTTATTTTAATACATCAGTATTATTTTATTTCCTAAACTTACTGGCACACCTCATTAAAAGGCTTCTGTGGTTGGACTGTACCACAATTTCTAATATTACACGTGACATAATATCTGATGTAAGAGTTTCAATCCTTTACTTCCAACAAGATAGCATGTGAGAGAATAAGAAGCTTATGCCAGTGAATATTCCACCAGTACCTTACTTAATGTTATTAACCATCCACAGATAAGATCGTAAACATCTTCAGTCATACCATAACAGTTGTACCTATACTATGACATAGGAAGTTTGTTTTTGTCAGCTAAATGACGTTATCACATACATTGTTGTATTGCCTTTATGCCACATACGCACCAAAATAAGAAGCATACCTGTTCACATGTATCGACAATGTATTGGAGTGTGAAAAGAAGCTGGAAGCATAAGATATGTAAATAACTTGGGTTATAAAGTGTATGTATGTGCAAGATCTTGTCAACAATTGACGTATAAACCAATGTCACCCTTTCTGAACGTGTTATGGGTGCTTGAACATGACCCAAGGATAATAAAAAGAATACAGTCTACTTGGACCATGTTTTCATGCTCAAAACACTGGACTGAGTTTACCCTCTTCAAAACAACAAACTGTGGAGCTCTGATTGTGTGCCTCTTCCTGTTGGCGTGGCCAGCAATGCAACATAACCAAAAAAAGGTTCATGCAGACATAAGATCAGCTGTGCAAGATGTCTTTAGTGCTTTTGAAAGTGAAACCTGCATTGCCAGTTTGTCAATGGATAAGTTTTGGTCCTGTGTGAAATCCACCAATGGATCAAATTTATCATTTGTAGATAGCAACTGCACAAAAATGGAAGATGGAAAAATTCTAGAGTTAGAAACAGTTACTCAGATCACATGTTCTCCACATTCACTTCCGTGCACACATTGACATATATGCATGTGACACGTGTAAGCAGGAGTGTTCGTGGAATGGAAAACTAAGAGTCAGGAGGAGGGGGCGAGGGTCCAGTGGACATTATGAAACAACTATTAGATAATACCTGTAGCCTCTCTTAAAGTAGTTAATGACAGACCTGTGGAACAATGAAAAACCTGTGATTACACACACACACACACACACACACACACACACAAAATAAATATACATAATCTCCTGAATATTTATATCACTAACCTCAGTTTGTTGATTAATTATGGATCATGTTTCCCACGTATGACTTTCTGGAAATGAATATGTTGTCAGTGACTGTACATCCTCTAACACAAGTAAACAACTGTTTTTCGATATCTCAAGGAGCATGAGAAAATTATCATTTCCATAATTTTAGGGGGCTCCGGACAGGTTGATATCTTAATTTCCATTCCCCCCCCCCCCCCCCCTCTAGTCATGGTCTACAGAATTTACCATTCCCAATAATAAATAAAACACGTATTATCTCCTTAGTTCTGGTTTATTCATTTGTTTCAACAAAACATTGTGCGAGTAACCATGTATACGAGGGGCATTTGAAAAGTCTGTGCATAAATAAAAGCTACTTATGTGTTTGGCGTAAACCTTTGTTTTTCGAAATAGTCTCCTTTTAGATTTATGCACTTCATCCAATGTGATTATAATTTGTTGATCCCTTCCGAATAATAGGAATTATCCGTATGCAAAACAGCTATTAGTTCCTGCAATCACCTCCTCGTTTCAATAAAATCATTGTCCTGCCAGCTATTTCTTCAAATTGGGGAACAAATAGTAGTCTGGAGAATAGGGGGGATGTGAAATGAGTTGGAATCCTATTTCCATTAATTTTGTGACCACAACTGCTGAGGTGTGTGAAGGTGTATTGTCGTGATAAAAAAGGACTTTTTTGTGGTCCAATTGCCAGCGTTTTTCTTGCAGCTCGGTTTTCAAACAGTCCAATAATGATGAATAATATGCACCTGTAATAGTTTTACCTTTTCCAGATAGTCGAATCCCAAAAGACAGTCGCCATAACCTTTCCGGCCGAAGGAATGGTCTTTGCCTTTTTTGGTGCAGATTCTCCCTTGGTAACCCATTGTTTAGATTGTTGTTTGAGCTCAGGAGTATAGTAATGTATCCATGTTTCATCCACAGTGATGAAACGACAGTTATTCCTGTTGATTCTTCCTGAACGGCTGCAAATCATCCTTGCAATGCTTCGCACAATTCAGTTTTTGGTCAAGCGCGAGCAATCGCTGAACCCATCTTGTGGATAGCTTTCTCATGTCCAAATATTTATGCAAAATAATATGTACGCATTCATTTGAGATGCCCACAGCACTAGCAATCTCACGCACCTTATCTCTTCTGTCATCCATCACCATATCATGGATTTTATCAATGATTTCTGGAATTGTAACCTCCACAGGGCATCCAGAATGTTCAGCATCACTTGTGGCCATATGGCCACTCTGAAAATTTTGGAACCCCTTATAAACTGTTCTAATCAAAGGTGCAGAGTCACAGCAGTGTTTATCAAGCTTCTCTTCAGTCTCCTGAGGTGTTTTGCCTTTCATAAAGTAATGTTTAATCACCACACGAAATTTTTTTGTCCATTTGTTTGACAATGACTCCACTTCCTTGATTCACGCGAATGTCAAACACAAAGAAATAGACCAATATGGCTGAAAGGATACTACTAACTGAACATGACCTCGATACGGGCCAGTGGTGCCATCTCTTGGACTTTGCACGGACTTTTCAGATGCCCCTCGTATGTAATAGTTCTCAGATTGAAATTTGATTTTTGAATCCCCCACCTCTGAGAGCAATTATTTAGGAGGTAGTGATTCAGTAGCTTTCAAAACACTTGAGGAAGAGAAGCTACGTGGAGAAAACGTAACGATCACCAAGCAGGAGTGCAAAAAAGCAAATGGGTATGAGGCTATGAGGACTGAAAACTGCATATAAGGGAAAGAAATTGGAAGATGGCTGACGATTAGATGGTAAGAATAGACATGAAAAAATCTGTCAAGGAAAGAATTCAAAACTATTATGGCATAGCAGTAGCATAGAAGATATTAGAAAAGCTGTGTGGGCAGTTTTGTTTCACCTCTTAAAGAGACAATAAACCCAGTCATAGGCCTTCCAGAAAGTGATTCTATTTACAAACCAGCTATTTCTTTTGCAAGTAGAAATCTTGAAAGAAACTTCCAAGGATTTGTCAGATGTAAGTCCACTGACGAAAATCACTCACAAAATCCTAACGAGTCCACGAACAGTGTAATCTGGGAGAGAATTCCTGAGAGTTTTGGTGGCAATCGGTATACTGCATATCTTGCAACATTTCCTTCACTGAATGTTGTCACTGCATCCAAGACACCAAAATGAAGTACTGAAAAGGCTGCTTGAAACCTTTGGTCATTTTGCAGTAAAACAAATGTTAAATTTAGATAAAGAAAGGCTTTTTGTGTCTGAGAACTGTTTGAGACTTTGAAACAATGGCAAGACAGGGAGGAAAAAGGATATTGCAAGATGAAATGGAAGAGGATGCAGACAACCCAATGTATGGAGCTGGGAGGCATTGACAACTTTAATGGCTGTTTTCTGTAAGTTGTATTTTTCAAGAAAAAAGTGTACTTTCTTAGTTTCTATTAACCAGAATTTGTTCAAAATTATGGGGTATACTCATTGGAGTATTGTGCATATTTTAACACGGGGATTTTCGTATTTTGTAAATCTCAAAGAAGTTAGCCTTATGTACATCGAACGGTGTAGAAAGTTTGTCTACTTTTCACAAATATAATTATCTTAAAAATAATCAATACTTTCAGAAATACCTTTGTTAGTGGCTAGAAATGTGCAACCCAAGGCATATTTTCTTCAAATTTTTATTCCCAATAATTGCTGAAAAAGGTACCTTTTATATGAATAAATATTACATTGTTTAAGATAGGGATTTTTCCAATCTGCCCAGAACTCTTTAAATGAAGTAAAATCATATCAGCCATATTATGTCTTATGTAACTGTGTAAAGTTTGTGATTGCTATTTGTCCTGTGGTTAATGCTTTCTCACAAAGGCGACACTGTGTGCAGTAGAATCAACATTCATTGGTGCTGAAGAAATGTAATACTTGCCAAGAAATAACTCCTGTTCCTCTATACCTGCAACAGCTGAAATGAATATTGTTTTAATGTACGGCCCTTTTTTTCCAGAAAAGTGCTCAGAAGGAATTAATGAATTTAGCTAGCGATTTGTCTCATAGCTGGCACAATATTGAGAAAGCAGCGGAAAAAGCTAGAAGGAAACGTTCACAGGTAGACATAGAATGCAAGGAAGCACCAAATCATCTCACAGAACTAATGAACCAACTGAGAAGAGCTTCAGCAGAGGAACTTAAAGCTGTAAGTATCTCCTTCTCTTCCATGCAGATAAGCGGGTCTTGTATAGCTTTCATGTTGCATGATGCATATGTAGTTACACCATCATTTCTGTATATTTGATGTGGGAGAAAAGTAATGAGACTGATTTTTTTATGTACCGTAGTTTTTATTTTTTCAGTCAATAATATTGCCCAAGGGAACTCCCTTGGGCAACTATACACTGGCAGTCATTGTTCCCACTCTGGGTTGCAGTGCTCTCGGTCACATTCTTCTGAATGTTCCTGAATCCCAAAATGTCATTTTAAGACATTTTTCAATTTTGGGGAAAAAATCAAAAGGACTTAGTTCAGGTGAATAGCGGGCCACAGAACAATATGAAAGCCTTTTGAAGTAAAAAATTCCACGATGGAGGTGGCCGCATGGCATGGGGTGATCTCACGAAGCAGCATCCACTTGTGTGCAATGTCCAGTCTCAGTTAATAATTCTCTCTTTTCCTGAGCCTTTCAACTTTAGCTTTGTAAAACATTTGGTTGAAAGTTTGTCCTGGAGGAACAAATTCTTTATGCACGATAGCCCTACTGTCAAAAAAGCAAATTTGCTTTGTTTTGATCTTTGATTTGCTTATTTGAGCTTTTTTTGGTCAAGTAGATGTGTGTGTGCCACTCCTTACTTTTCCACTTTTTCTCAGGATCCTACTCATAAATCCACGTGATGACTCGACTAAACCATTAGTGTGCCAAAGTTTGATGTACAGTGAAAGTGTTTAACAGGTCACCCATCATCCTTATTGTTAAACTTCAGTCTGATCTCACAAGAGCACGCACACTGAAGTGTTTTTCTTGGTGTTTTAGGGTTTCGTGTAGCTGCTGGCTCGCACCTTGTACTTGAAACTGAGTCAGAACACTTAACAAGATCTGTTACCCGACGTAACATCTGAAGTATTTACCTTTTCCTTTTAATCGAGTGCTACAGTTGATTTTCTTGAAGTCGGGGTCCTGCTAATCAGTGCCTCAGAAATCCTGTGTGTTGCTGAGGAAAGGCTCGACTTCTTAACATTCTGAAGTTACTGGAGCAAAAGAAGAAAACTTAGACTCATATCATAAAAAGCACGTCCTCTAGTTTCAGACATATATTTCCTTGAGTAGTTGTACGGCTCATTAGTGTGATTCACGAATTAGAGAAGAACACAACTTTCATAAGACATATGCCTTGAAGGCTCAATATGACAGTCCAGATTGCAGTATATTTCAACTGTCGCAAAACCATCCTGTCTCTCATGTTAATTTTTGGAGAGTGTGGTTGCTCTTTGACAGTCAAGCCACTGCCAAGCCACCACCACAAAACGTAAAATGTGCCACCCACAGTGGGTGAAGCAACTTCTCACCACTTCTTGCTGTTTCCTTGTATTCCACACTGCCCGCTTAATGTCTGCAAACACGAAAACAGCCATGCACAGTATATGTTCTGCAACTTACTTGCTACTACTTAATATTATTCTGTCATGTTCATCTTTCCTTGCACCACATGACGAGTGTTATACAGGCGCCCACTAGAACTGATAGACTCAATTCAGTGCGTACACATACAGGGGGCGCACACGCGTGCAGACGCACACAGTTTGTTGCCTGGGTTACTTCCCATCAAGTGGACTCTCCCAACATTCACAAAGTCTCTCTGCAGTGCCGTATAATTGTTAACCAGTTATTTTCAACAAGATGGTGTAACTTCACATACAGCTCGCGTTTCAATGTCACTGCTTGCTGATGTTTTTTGGTGATCGCATTATTTAACAGTGACTTTGGCCTCCACGATTGCCTGACCTAACACCACCTGACCATTTTTTTTTTTTTTTTTTTCCCCGGGGTTTAGCAAAAGCAACTGTCCAAAATCCATCAATGAATGGAAAACTGCAATATCTACTTTCACTGCTTCTGTTACAGAAGAAATGTTACAGCTTGTGTTTGGGAACATAAGACGAAACTATCTTTGGCTGTAGTTTAAACTATTGTTTCTTCAATAAACTGGTTCTGAGTATAGTGGCTTCAACATAACATGGTTTTACACCCAGAACTGTTTTATTGAAGATGACAAAGGCTGTAAAAGCCTATGCTCTCGTAGGCAGTTGTACTGTTATATGTATTGTAGTATTGGAATAAATCCCCCCATGAACCATGGACCGTGCCGTTAGTGGGGAGGCTGGTGTGCCTCAACGATACAGATAGCCATACCGTAGGTCCAACCACAACAGAGGGGTATCTGTTGAGAGGCCAGACAAAGGTGTGGTTCCTGAAGAGGGGCAGTAGCCTTTTCAGTAGTTGCAGGGGCAACAGTCTGGATGATTGACTGATCTGGCCCTGTAACACTAACCAAAACGGCCTTGCTGTTTTGGTACTGCGAATGGTTGAAAGCAATGGGAAACTACAGCCGTAATTTTTCCCGAGGGCATGCAGCTTTACTGTATGATTAAATGATGATGGCGTCCTCTTGGGTAAAATATTCCGGAGGTAAAATAGTCCCCCATTCGGATCTCCGGGTGGGGACTACTCGAGAGGACTCGGGAGAAAGAAAACTGGCGTTCTACGGATCAGAGTGTGGAATGTCAGATCCCTTAATCGGGCATGTAGGTGAGAAAATTTAAAAAGGGAAATGGATTGGTTAAAGTTAGATATAGTGGGAATTAGTGAAGTTCGATGGCAGAAGGAACAAGACTTTAGGTCAGGTGGATACAGAGTTATAAATACAAAATCAAATAGGGGTAATGCAGGAATAGGTTTAATAATGGATAAAAAAATAAGAGTGCGAGTAAGCTACTACCAACAGCATAGTGAACGCATTATTGTGGCCAAGCTAGACATGAAGCCCGCGCCTACTACAGTAGTAAAAGTTTATATGCCTACAACCTCTGCAGATGATGAAGAAATTGATGAAATGTATGATGAGATAAAAGAAATTATTCAGGTAGTGAAGGGAGACGAAAATTTAATAGTCATAGGTGACTGGAATTCGACAGTAGGAAAAGGAAGATCAGTTTGGATTCCGTAGAAGTAATGGAACACGTGAGGCAATACTGACCCCTATGAGTTATCTTAGAAGCTAGATTAAGAAAAGGCAAACCTATGTTCCTAGCATTTGTAGACTTAGAGAAAGCTTTTACAATGTTGACTGGAATACTCTCAAATTCTGAAGGTTGCAGGGGTAAAATACAGGGAGTGAAAGGCTATTTACAATTTGTACAGAAACCGGATGGCAGTTATAAGTGTCGAGGGGGCAAGCAGTGGTTGGGAAGAGAGTGAGACAGGGTTGTAGCCTATCCCCAATGTTATTCAATCTGTATATTGAGCAAGCAGTAAAGGAAACAAAAGGAAAGTTCGGAGTAGGTATTAAAATCCATGGAGAAGAAATAAAAACTTTGAGGTTTGCCGATGACATTGTAATTCTGTCAGACATAGCAAAGGACTTGCAAGAGCAGTTGAACAGAATTGACAGTGTCTTGAAAGGAGGATATAAGATGAACACCAATAAAAGCAAAACGAGGATAATGGAATGTAGTCGAATTAAATTGGGTGATGCTGAGGGAATTAGATTAGGAAATGACACTTATAGTAGTAAACGAGTTTTGCTATTTGGGGAGCAAAATAACTGATGATGGTCGAAGTAGAGAGGATATAAAATGTAGACTGACAATGGCAAGGAACGCGTTTCTGGACAAGAGAAATTTGTTAACTTCGAGTGTAGATTTAAGTGTCAGGAAGTCGTTTCTGAAAGTATTTGTGAGGAGTGTAGCCATGTATGGAAGTGAAACATGGATCATAAATAGTTCGGACAAGAATAGAATAGCAGCTTTCGAAATGTGGTGCTACAGAAGAATACTGAAGATTAGATGGGTTGATCACATAACTAATGAGGAGGTATTGAATAGGATTGGGGAGAAGAGGAGTTTGTGGCACAACTTGACTAGAAGAAGGGATCGGTTGGTAGGACATGTTCTTAGGCATCAAGGGAGGACCAATTTAGCATTGGAGGGCAGCGTGGATGGTAAAAATAGTAGAGGGAGACAAAGAGATGACTACACAAAGTAGATTAAGAAGGATGTAGGTTGCAGTAGGTACTGGGAGATGAAGCAGCTTGCACAGGATAGAGTAGCATGGAGAGCTGCATCAAACCAGTCTCAGGACTGAAGACAACAAGAAGATATTTGCATGCAGTGGGGAAGGGTAAAAAAAATTAGATATTTGGGTAGCACATGGCCCAAGCCAAAATCACAAAAATGAGTGGGTGGCCATATATGCATCTCCGCTTGTGTCATCAATTAGCTCATGAACAACACCGACCATTTGTATGTTGTTGTTGTTGTTCAGAAATGATGTCTTTATGCTAACTTAAGGAAAACGCAGCAGCTACTCACTGTACAAGACGTGCATGCATCCACAAAAGATAATGTTATGCATCTGGTAGAACAATGATGGTATGGTGTACTACAAATTGCTTCGCTAAGGCGTAACCATTACTGCTGACATTTACTGACAACAACTGAAATGTCTGGCAAATGCGATCCAAGAACAATGACCGGGAAGATAGTGTGATGTGATGCTACTCCACAGTAATGTCCTCCTGCATTCTGCAGGACTGAAAAGTAATACTGGAGCTGGGTTGGAAAGTCACTCCGCACCCACCTTATTCACCTGATTTTGCGACCTCAGATTTCCACGTTCTCTGCTCTCTATCAAACAGCTTTCAAGGTACTCCCTTTCCAGATGGAAACACCCTCTGAGCATGGCTCGACTAGTTCTTCACCTGATAGCCACATGATTCCTACAGTTTAATTGGAGAGTTACCCTGGCATTGGCAGACTGTTGTAAACATTGAAGAAGAATATGTCAGTGATGACTAAATCCTTGTTACGTGTATCTGTTGTGTTTAATAAGCTTAGGTACAAATGCTATGAACTTGCGCAGCAACCTAATAGTATGGAGGTTAGTGCTTAATGAAGAAGAGATTGTAGAAAGTCAAACAATGGAAAATTCAGGTTCGAATGCAACAGTATTATGAAAAGGATAGTTGCTTCTCACCATATACCGGAGATGCTGAGTTGCAGATAGGCACAAACATAGGTTGTATTTGTGTGTGGAGAAGAGGGAGGGGGAGCATATTTTTGATAAATATCTTGTTGGCTGAAAGCTGATTTTCTGACAGTTTTTTGTTGTGCCTTTCTGCAACTCGGCACCTGTGCTATATGATGAGTAGCAGCTGTCCTTTCCATAATATTGTTAGATTTTAGAAAGTGTTGCAGGTATCACTAAGTGGAAGGAACACCTTGGCATTTTATACGAAGCTGGAAATTTAATTAAGATATGAGGATGGTTTGAAAAGTTCTCAGAATGGAATAGAAAAAAAAGTACTTACATCACTGAAACATTTTTTTCATTTTTCAATGTAGTCTCCTTGTAGACTAATGCACTTGGTCCAACAATGTTCCAGTGCCTTGATCCCATCTCGAAAATGAGTTTCCTCCAGACTTGCAAAAGAATTGTTAATTCCAGCTATCAATTCCTCATTTGAAGTGAATCTGCGTCCACCAAGAAAAATTTTTAGTTTTGGGAAGAGATGGAAGTCTGTCAGAGCCATATCAGGTGAATAAAGTAGGTGTGACAAGAATTTATACCTTAGTTCGTGTAATTTTGCCATGCCGCTGGCACGTGTGGGGGCACATGTCAAGAGTCGCAGCACCCATCTTGCAGATAATATTTTCATTTCTAATTCTTCAGTTTAAATGCGATATACCTTTTCAGATGATATCTGGCAAGTGTGAGCAATTTCACGCACTTTCAATGGGCGATCCTCCACACCCATTTTGTGCACTTATGCAATGATTTCTGGAGTAGTGACACGTCTTGGCCGGCCACTGTGCGAATCATCTAAGATCTCTCGACCAAATGTAAATTCGTTCACCCACTTGGCAACAGTTGTATATGAAGATGCATTGTCCCCTAGTGTATTCTGGAAATCGGCATGAATGTCCTTTGCTTTCATACATTTCTTTACAAAGTTCTTAATCTCTGCTCGAATCTTGAATTTTCATTTTTTTTTTTCTTCCTTTTTCCCCCCATCTTTGCAAATCACTACGTGGGAGCAACAGAGCCAAGTCACAGCCACAGCTCTTTCGAGAGCATGACACCTGTTTACAGACAACAGTCCAATGAATATCACGTGAAACACTCGTTGTGCTGGTGCTGACCTCTTGTGGTGATTCCGAGAACTTTTCAAACCACCCTCGTACACCAAAGAAAGGAGTGCCTTACTTGTTGGTAGACTAAGCTACATGAAGACATGTGAAAATTTGTTCAATAAAAATATTAGAATGGAGGAGGGATCATGCGCTTCCGTTATGATACAATAGTTAAATTGTGTTGAAATTATTTCAGTAATGTATGAGATCATGGAAGTAAGTGCAGTCAGCTGGTTATCACCATTCCCTACATCTACATCTATACTCCACAAAGCAAAGTCAGGTGTGGGTGGATGGTACGTTATGTATCAATGTCGCACCCCCACACTCTTCCCCATTCCATTCACAAATGACTCGTGGGAAGAAAGATTGCTGATAAGCTTTCATGTGAGGTCTGGGGTATCTCTAATTTTCCCTCCATGGTCTTTTCGTGAAATAGTGTGTACATAAAGTTCAAGAATACTTTAAATTATCGTCGACTGCGGCAGTCGCTTCCCGTATTCTCTCCCAGAGCTCTGCTACATCACATGCTAGGGCGGTACATACACCAGATCTATAATGTGTCCCCACAGTAAAAAGTCACATGGAGTGAGATCTGGTGATCGGGAAGGCCCTTTCATGAAACAGCTGTCCCCTTTTGTAGCAAGGACGATCTATCGATGCAGCAGCTCCGTGTTCAGGTACCGATGAATTTCGCGATGAAAACGGGGTGGAGCCCCATCCTGCTGAAAGATGAACAGAGAGTCCGATTGCATTTGAGGCATCAGCCATTGCCCCAACATGTCCAAGTAGGAATATCCGGTGACAGTACTCTCGGCAAAGAACAATGTGGCCTGTACAGTTTTTGACGCGACACAGCACAAAGAACATTTACCTTTGGGGAATCGTGCTCAAATTCAATGCATTCATGTGGATGCTTTGAACCCCATATTCAACAATTATGCCTGTTCACTTTCCCATTAGTGTGAAAAGTGGCTTCATCGCTAAAAATTAAGCAATCAACAGTGCCATCCCCATCCTCATTCAATTGTTGCAACTGCAAACAAAACTCAAAACACTTGTCTTTGTCGTCATGGAGCTTCTGCACTAGCTCCAATTTGAATGGTTTCATGGACAGCTTCTGTCACAGGACTTTCCACACTGTCATTGGAGCAGATTCCTTTGGAGTCTTTACAAATGTCTCTCGTACGTGCTCCACATTCACTTCACTTGCACTGGGACATCTGCCTCTCTCTGTCGGGCACAAGAAACCCGTCGTAACAAATTTGTTGTGCCAGTGGTAAATGGCCTTCCATGTTGGTGGCTTCTTGCCATACTTGGTTCTAAACAATCATTGAACAGCTGTAGCACACTTGTTTTTCTCGAATTCCAACACACAGAAAGCTTGCTCTGCACCTGAACGCGCTACATTTGCAACTAGCACTGATTATCAGCAACTTACCAAACTACGCTGTGGTGGTATACATAAAAAAAAACTTTCAGGGTTTCTCTTCAAAATGACATGTATAATATCTGTCCAATGTTTGGTTCTTGTGCAATAAATAATTGAGTGTTCCCGGACTATATGTACACCCTGTACATGTTGTAGGAAGCAATATACTAGTAACTCTTCTAGGAATGATAATTAATTGAAACCCTCAGCTCCCGACAGGTGTTGTTGATATACGTCGATGGGGACAGCTGAAAATGTGTTCCCCGACCGGGACTTGAACCCAGGATTTCCTGCTTACATGGCAGACGCTCTATCCGTCTGAGCCACCGAGGGTACAGACGAATAGTGCGACTGCAGGGACTTATCCCTTGCACGCTTCCCGTGAGACCCACATTCCCAACTGTCCACCGTCTATATACGTAATGTACCTAATAGATATTTGCCCTTCCACTCATTACTCGCGCACACCAAGTTGTCTATTCCCATAAGAGTTCAGGCAACCTGTGCGCATTTGCACAGACGAACGTCAATGGCTGGATAGCCTTTAACTATATATATGAAGATAGTAATTGTTCTCGAAAGAACAGATACCATTGATCACCGTGCAGCTTCTCTAGAATAAATGATAATTAATTAAAACCCTTATCTGCTGACAGGTGTTGTTGATATACCTTGGTGGGGATAGCTGAAAATGTGTGTCTGCCATGTAAGCAGGAGATCCCGGGTTCGAGTCCCGGTCGGGGGGCACATTTTCAGCTGTCCCCATCGAGGTATATCAACACCTGTAGGCAGCTGAAGGTTTCAAGTATCATTCATTCTAGAGAAGCTGCACAGTCATCAATGGTATCTGTTCTCTCAAGTACAATTACTATCTTCATATATATATTCTAGGAATGTACGCTCTTGGAAGTTTTGACAGTAAAGAGCACAGTGGTGCAGAATGCTTCTCTTGCAGCGTCGCTCTGGGATTAGCTGAGCATCATCTTCACTCTCTTACTAAATGAACCTTTAACGAAATGTGCTGCTCTTCTTTGAATGCCCTTGTTCTTGTGTCTTTCCTATCTGATACAGAAACCAGCCTGATGAGGTTCATAAAGTATTGGTTGAACAAGGGTTTTGTAAGCTGCCTGCGTTGTGGGTTGCCTCCATCTCCACAGGATCTTCCAATGAGTCTGTTTGGTGTCAGCCTCAGCAATAAGTTTCATGTGTTCATTCCACTTTAAACTGCTCCATACGTACATTACTAGATGTTTTATGGGAGTGATTGCATCCAGTGAGTGTTCTGCAGTTGTTCAGCCATATAGCAGTGGGTCTTCCTGCCTATTTATTTGCAATTCATTAAATTTGTTTTACGTTGAGGGTCACCTGCCAATCCCTGCACCAAGCATTGATCATTTGCAGATTGTGTTGGATTTCGATTCAATTTCCTAGTGTTGCAACATCTCTGTACACAACAGTATTTTCCATGAAAATCTTCATGCTACTTTCAACATTAGGACATTTATGTATTATACATCTGAAGGTTTCTCTCTATTGAAAATGACATGTTGTTTTCTGTTACCTAGAAAATCTTCAGTCCAATCACTCAGCTTGTCCAATATTCCATATGCTCCTGTTTTGTTGTCGAACACATTCCGGAAGCTGAGAAAACGTTTTTTCCCCTTTAAAATTCATTTTTGTAAGTTAGTTTCTGTAGTTGTAAATTATTTTTATTGAGGTTGGATTCCTCTGGAAACCATGTTCTCAACTACCACAGTATTAGTGCTGTAAACAAGAAAAATGGCAGCCTCAGTTGTAAGAGATTTGAAATAATTTATTACAGCAAATTGATTTGTCACCGCATGGCCATTTTCAGTACAAAAATAAGTATTGAAGACTCGTGTAATAAAAGCACATACTAACAACTTCAACATGGCCGTCCGCAGCTTGTGGTCTAATGGCTAGCGTTGCTGCCTCTGGATCACAGAGTCCCGGGTTCGATTCCCGGCTGGTTCGGCCATTTTATCTGCCCAGGCACTGGGTGTTTGTGTTGCGCCATCATTTCAACATCATCATTATTTGTGAACATGGCTAAAATTTGACTGTGTAAAGATTGGGACACTGTACAGGCACTGATGACCGTGCGGTTAATCAGCCCACAAACCAATCATCAACATCCTCCTCATCCAACGTTTATTGTGTGTTGAGGTCATGTTGAAGTTATATGTGCTTTTATTGCACAAATTTTAAAACTAATATTTGCACTGAAGAGGGTCCTGTAGTGAATGAAATACATTTTCTGTAATAAATGATTTCATCTCTCTTAGAATCGAGGCTGCCATTTTTTAATTTTTTTTTTGATACAGGAGCTATTATTATTATTATTATTATAATTATTATTATTATTATTATAATTATTATTATAATAATTATTATTATTATAATAATAATAATTATTATTATTATTATTATTATTATTATTATTATTATTATTATTATTATTATCTTTTTTTTCCTCAGACTTAAGTCTGGTTAAAAATGGAATGTGACGCGGACCTCGGTCAAGCGTGACTTCCTTGTAACTGTATGGTATATGTTATATTGCATTTAGGAACTTTCGGGTCATTGAACATGTATCAATAATTACAGATTTTTGTAGTTGTATATATATGTTTGGATGTAGAAGTATTGCATTGATGTACTGGTGGATATTGTGAGGTATGACTCCTGTAGTTGATAATATAATTGGTATAATGTTGACTTTATCCTGATGCCACATGTCCTTGACTTCCTCAGCCAGTTGGATGTATTTTTCAATTTTTTCTCCTGTTTTCTTTTGTATATTTGTTGTATTGGGTATGGATATTTCGATTAGTTGTGTTAATTTCTTCTTTTTATTGGTGAGTATGATGTCAGGTTTGTTATGTGGTGTTGTTTTATCTGTTACAATGGTTCTGTTCCAGTATAATTTGTATTCATCATTCTCCAGTACATTTTGTGGTACAAACTTGTATGTGGGAACGTGTTGTTTTATAAGTTTATGTTGTAAGGCAAGCTGTTGATGTATTATTTTTGCTACATTGTCATGTCTTCTGCGGTATTCTGTATCTGCTAGTATTGTACATCCACTTGTGATGTGATCTACTGTTTCTATTTGTTGTTTGCAAAGTCTGTCTTTATCTGTTGTGGTATTGGGACCTTTAATAATATGCTTGCTGTAATATCTGGTGTTTATTATTTGATCCTGTATTGCAATCATGAATCCTTCCATCTCACTGTATATATTGCCTTTTCTTAGCCATGTGTTGGATGCGTCTTGATCGATGTGTGGCTGTGCCATGTAGTGTTTTCTTTCTCCAATTTACTTTTTTTGTATCTGTTGATGTTATGTGATCTAAAGGATTGTAGAAGTGGTTATGAAATTGCAGTGGTGTAGCCAATGTATTTATATGAGTGATTGCTTTGTGTATTTTGCTAGTTTCTGCTCGTTCTAGAAAGAATTTTCTTAAATTGTCTACATGTCCGTAATGTAGGTTTTTTATGTCAATAAATCCCCTTCCTCCTTCCGTTTTGCTTAATGTGAATCTTTCTGTTGCTGAATGTATGTGATGTATTCTATATTTGTGGCATTGTGATCGTGTAAGTGTATTGAGTGCTTCTAGGTCTGTGTTACTCCATTTCACTACTCCAAATGAGTAAGTCAATATTCGTATAGCATAAGTATTTATAGCTTTTGTCTTGTTTCTTGCTGTCAATTCTGTTTTCAGTATTTTTGTTAGTCTCTGTCTATATTTTTGTTTTAGTTCTTCTTTAATATTTGTATTATCTATTCCTATTTTTTGTGTGTATCCTAGATATTTATAGGCATCTGTTTTTCCATTGCTTCTATGCAGTCGCTGTGGTTCTCCAATATGTAATCTTCTTGTTTAGTGTGTTTTCCCTTGACAATGCTATTTTTCTTAAATTTGTCTGTTCCAAAAGCCATATTTATATATCATTGCTGAATACTTCTGTTATCTTTAGTAATTGGTTGAGTTGTTGATTGGTTGCTGCCAGTAGTTTTAGATCATCCATGTATAGCAAAGGTGTGATTTTGTGCAGGTATGTTCCAGTAACATTGTATCCATAATATGTATTATTTAGCATGTTGGATAGTGGGTTCAGAGCAAGGCAGAACCAGAAAGGACTTAATGAGTCTCCTTGGTATATTCCACACTTAATCTGTATTGGCTGTGATGTGTGATTATTTGAATTTGTTTGGATATTAAGTATAGTTTTCCAATTTTTCATTTCTATGTTTAGGAACTGTATCAATTTAGGATCTACTTTGTATATTTCCAAAATCTGTAGTAACCATGAGTGTGGTACACTATCAAAGGCTTTTTGGTAATCAATGTATGCGTAGTGTAGCGACCTTTGTTTAGTTTTAGCTTGATATGTCACCTCTGTATCTATTATCAGTTGCTCTTTACATCCTCGTGCTCCTTTGCAGCAGCCTTTTTGTTCTTCATTTATAATTTTGTTCTGTGTTGTATGTGTCATTAATTTCTGTGTAATGACTGAAGTTAATATTTTGTATATTGTTGGTAGGCATGTTATGGGGCGATATTTAGCTGGGTTTGCTGTGTCTGCTTGATCTTTAGGTTGAAGATAAGTTATTCCATGTGTACGTGTATCAGGGAATGTGTATGGGTCTGCAATGTAACTGTTAAATAATTTAGTTAGATGTGAATGTGTTGAGGTGAACTACTTTAGCCAGAAATTTGCTATTTTATCTTTTCCAGGGGCTTTCCAATTGTGAGTAGAATTAATTGCTTGGGTGACTTCGTGTTGCAAAATTATCACTTCAGGCATTTGTGGTATCATCTTGTATGTGTCTGTTTCTGCTTGTATCCACCGTGCATGCCTGTTATGTTGTACCAGGTTTGACCATATGTTGCTCCAGAAGTGTTCCATGTCTGTTATGTTTGGTGGATTGTCTATTTTAATGTGTGTGTTATCTATTGTCTGGTAAAATTTCTTTTGGTTTGTGTTGAATGTTTGGTTTTGTTTCCTTCTATTTTCACATTTTTTGTATCTTCTAAGTCGTTTGGCCAATGCTTGTAATTTCTGCTTCTTTTCATTTAATTGCTCTATCGCTTCTTGTTGTGAGATTTTACCTAACCTTTTTCGTTTTTTTTTCTGACATTTCATTTTTTATAAATTGTGTTAGCTGTCCGATGTCTTTTCTCAGTTTTTCTATTCTGATCTGTAGCCTGTGTTGCCAAGCTGGTTTTGTGGGTTTCTTCTGTGTTGCCTAGTGTGTATATTTAGTGTAGTGAGTGCTCCTATATAAACCAGTAGTTGTAACTCTTCCATAGTTGTGTTTTCATTTATTTTGTTGTGTATGATTGCGTTGGTAGTTTTTATTGTTGTTTCGACTTGTGGGTTATTTGGCGGTCCATGCAAGAATGGTCTAATGTCTGTATTTGTGTCTTTGTGTTCTATATATGTCAGCTGAAATTTATCTTCTATATCTAACATGTGTGTCACTTCGTGTTCTATTTGTGCTTGTTCTGGTGGCTGTCTGAAGATTTTGTTTTCCTCTGATTGTTTAAAATTGATGCGTGTTGTCCTTTGTTTGCTCTGGGATGTTTGAGTCCATTACTGTATTTTCTTCTTCTTCTGATTGCACATTATTTTGTTCCAGTATTTGTTGTACTTGTTGTTTGATGTTTTCTAATTCTGACTGGGGTATCCTGTTATTTTTTATTATTACATGGATCTGATCAGCTAGTCGTTGTTCTGTTAAAAATTTTAATTCTGGGTATCTGGTAATAAATGTTGTGTATACTTGTGATCTGTATCCAGTTGTGTTGGTTCCTAGGTTTTCTTGCTTGGTAATAACAGAACATGAGGTGTTGGTTAACTTCATCTGACCATCTCATCCTCTGTCTTTGTTTTCCTTCTAGGGTGGTTGCAGGAAGCATATCTTGCAAAACACCTCTATTTGGATTTAAATAATTTTCCAGTTGGCTAGCAGTGTCGTTACCATTGTGGGCGGGCATAGGGTTCAAGCGTCGTCCCCGACCATGACGGCGCTTGTCCGAGGCTTCTTTAGTTCTGTCCTGAACCAACTAATCACACTAGCCCTATTAGTGGTTTGTTCTTTTCGTCGCCTTTTACAACTGGCAGAACATACCAGAGGCCTATTCTTTTCCCGGGCCTCCACGGGATATTATTATTATTATTATTATTATTATTATTATTATTTGAGGTGTTAATGACAGAACTGCAATATCCAAATTGTGCCCCCAATCTTTCTTTGATTGCAGTTGCATGAAACCATGGTATCACTGATGAACAGAGATTCTACTTTACAAGAGACATTGGACTTTGGTACAGCATATAATGACTTGTTCTATATACTGGATCTTGTGGCGCAAAAGAGGATGGCAAGACATAGGACACTAAGTTTACCTGAAATGTCTATCCTCGCAGGTAAGAAATGGTAACTTGGAAAAACATTGCAAATAATGATTGGTCTTTAGATTTATGTGCCAGAACTTTGTAAGAACTGTGTTCACGATGGTCTGGCTGAATTAATTTCTGCAAAATGCTGCATTTTTAATAAAATAGAACAAAGTGACACCTGTAAAATCATTAGGATGATGAAACTTTGATATGGCTTATGAAACAAAAATAATTTTCAGACGATCCTCGTTTAGAGCATCTCATTGGCATGCACTCAGATGAAACACGTGAATCTGAAAGTTCCAACAAATTCTCAAATACCTGTGAGTGGAATCAACATATGGATGCTTTACTGTCTAATAATGATCAACTGGTTCAATCATTAAGAGACCTCATTGCTGTATGGTGAGTTCCAGCAAATGTATGTTTCTATATTTCAATTGATGTCCAGTGTATAATCTTGATTTAAATAATTGAAAGAACAAAATTCATATCTTCGTGGACTGACTGACTACTATGTTACAGAATATAAAAACTGTAACATACATATTTAGAAGTATTTATTGCAGTGTCATGGTGTAATGTCAGTTTGAAACAGCAAGGTGTGAGGAAGGGACCTCCAGGAGTACGTACATCCTATTTGTTCTACACAAGTATCACACATTATTGCTCTTGCGTTTTGTTTTGGAAGTTTTGATTCGAATTCCTTTGTTCACCAGTTCGTTGTTTTCATTTCTATGAGAGGTATATGTGGCATCTTGAGTGCTCTCACTGTTCATCTCATTTACTTGTGATTGGAGTATATTCTTACAACATGACTCGTATTCTATAACCAATGTATAGTATGACAGTTTCCAAGACTACAGGAAGAGAACACACACATAATCATTAAACCGTCCAGTAGAGCTCAGATGCTGCTTACGGTTGCCACACCAGGGAAACCCCCCTGCGGGTCCGGGGATTAGAATAGGCCCGAGGTATTCCTGCCTGTCGTAAGAGGCGACTAAAAGGAGTCCATCCCCCTCACGGGGGTAGTTAGCGCCTGCGTCCGGAGACGGACGGTTCCACGACCTATAATTGTGGTCTTCTTGGTTTTTCACTTCTCGTTTCTTCCTTCCTTTTGTTGGTTCCTTTCTTTGCTCTTCTCCACCTCACTGTCTTCCTTACTCTTTCCCTTGACTTCTCCTTGCCTTCTCATTGCCTTTTTTTCTCCTTGCCTTCTCATTGCCTTTTTTTTCTCCTTGCCTTCTCATTGCCTTTTTTTTCTCCTTGCCTTCTCATTGCCTTTTTTTTCTCCTTGCCTTCTCATTGCCTTTTTTTTCTCCTTGCCTTCTCATTGCCTTTTTTTTCTCCTTGCCTTCTCATTGCCTTTTTTTTCTCCTTGCCTTCTCATTGCCTTTTTTTTTCTCCTTGCCTTCTCATTGCCTTTTTTTTTCTCCTTGCCTTCTCATTGTGTTTTTTTTTCTCCTTGCCTTCTCATTGTGTTTTTTTTTCTCCTTGCCTTCTCATTGCCTTTTTTTTTCTCCTTGCCTTCTCATTGCCTTTTTTTTTCTCCTTGCCTTCTCATTGCCTTTTTTTTTCTCCTTGCCTTCTCATTGCCTTTTTTTTTCTCCTTGCCTTCTCATTGCCTTTTTTTTTCTCCTTGCCTTCTCATTGCCTTTTTTTTCCTCCTTGCCTTCTCATTGCCTTCTTCTCCTTGCCTTCTCATTGCCTTCTTCTCCTTGCCTTCTCATTGCCTTCTTCTCCTTGCCTTCTCATTGCCTTCTTCTCCTTGCCTTCTCTGGTCTCCGCCTTGGCGTTTGAGACAGTCTGTCCTCTTTCTCCCTCTCTCTCTTCTTTTTCCTCTTCTTCCTTCCTCCCTGTGCGTGCCTGAAGGCCGACCCACGCGTTCGCACGCGTAGCCGGTGACGGGGTAACGCGTAAGTCCCCGCCCTGGGTAGACATGTAAGGCACGCACGTACCCCCTGGTAAAGGCCAGGCCCGGGGAGGGGTGATTGCCTGAGCTGATACCTTCTGACCATGCCGATTGGTCCCTCCGTCTGTTTCTCGGGAGGTGTGACCTGAGGTGTAAACATTCACCTAAGGTGGGAGTGCCCTCTGAGAGGGTCCCCACAAGGAAGGAGCGCGCCATCGGAGACGCTGGCAATCATGGGGGATTCCTCCGCAATGGATTCTACTCCATCTCTCTCGATTTCGACCCAAAAATGGAAACGTGACCAGCCAACAGTGACAAAAGTACTACCGCCTGTCCCACAGTTCCTCGTAGTTTCTCGATCTGGGGACGGAAAGGATTTTTCCTCTGTCAACCCTTTCGTTATTCAGAAGGGCGTAGATGCCATAGCCGGATCTGTCAAATCTTGTACCAGGTTGCGTAACGGCACCTTATTACTAGAAACTGAGAGTGCCTTTCAGGCACAAAAACTGCTTCGGGCCACCCTCCTGTACACGTTCCCTGTCCGGGTGGAGGCCCACCGAACTTTGAATTCGTCTCGTGGTGTAGTCTATACTAGCTCCCTCGACGGATTGACTGACGAGGAGCTTCAATCTTTCCTCGCTGAGCATGGCGTGACGGCTGTCAATCAGGTCATGAAAAAGGTCAACAATGACCTTGTACCGACCCGGACACTTTTCTTGACCTTCGATAGTGTTAAGCTGCCATCGCGCATCAAGGCGGGCTACGAGGTTATTTCTGTTCGCCCCTATGTCCAGACACCTACGCGCTGCTACCAGTGTCACACTCGACAGTCTTGTTCCAATGCGGCTAAATGTGTCACTTGTGGCAGGGATGCCCATGAGGGTGACTGTCCACCTCAGTCTCCTCGTTGTGTGAACTGTCGGGGTGACCATGCCGCATCCTCCCGCGAATGTCCTGTCTATAAGGAAGAACGCTGTATCCAAGAAATTCAGGTCAAAGAGAAAGTGTCCACCTCGGCTGCTCGCAAGCTATTGGCTAGTAGGAAGCCCGCGCTGCTCCCAGCGGGGAAATACAGTACTGTCCTCGCCTCTCCTCGGACTACCAGGGAGGTAGCAACCCAGACATGCGATCTGACCTTCAGCACCACGGTCGTCCGTTCGGCCAGTGCTAAGATCGCGCGGTCGACGTCTCCTCTTCCTCCCATCACCCCACAGACACCAGCCCCTTCATCAGCTTCTGCTAAGACGAAGACCCCGAAGTCAGATGCACGGGCCTTCAAGAAGGAACCGTCCCGTGCAGACTTCCTACGTTCCTCGACCTCCCAGCCTTCGACCGGTACTTCCACCAAACGTCCTTCCAAAAAGGCTCATAGGAAGCACAGTTCTCCTTCTCCGCCTCGGCGCATTTCTTCTCCTGCGCCACCCAGCGGTTGCCGCCCCAGGCCGTCATCCGTTTCGCCTGGCCGCACCGCTGGTAGCCGAACATCTGGCCGTTCACCGGCGGAGGAAGCTCCCCCTCCCGGCCATCCTCCCGAGGTGGCCGATGAACCTATGGACCCAATGGACGATGACTGTCCGCCTACCGATAGCAGCGGCAGTGCTCGCTCGAAGCCAGGCCCTCAGCAGCCTTCGAGGTGACCCCTTCTTTCATCTTCCTTTTCTTACGAAGGCACTTATTCACTGGAATATTCGCAGCATTCGCTCCAACCGAGAGGATTTGAAGTTGCTGCTCCGCTTGCACCGTCCGCTCGTCGTAGCCCTCCAGGAAACGAAGCTACGCCCATGCGATCAAATTGCCTTGGCACACTACACCTCTGTGCGTTTTGACCTACCCCTGTGGTAGGTGTCCCAGCTCATGGAGGGGTTATGTTGCTGGTCCGGGATGATATTTACTACGATCCCATCACGTTGCACACCGGCCTGCAGGCAGTTGCCATCCGCATTACTCTCCCCATTTTTATGTTTTCCTTTTGTACCGTTTACACTCCATCGTCATCTGCCGTTACCAGGGCAGACATGATGCAACTTATTGCTCAGCTACCTGCACCATTTTTGTTAACTGGAGGCTTCAATGCCCACCATCCCCTTTGGGGTTCTCCAGCCTCCTGCCCGAGGGGCTCCTTGTTAGCAGACCTTTTCAACCAGCTCAATCTTGTCTGCCTCAATACTGGCGCCCCTACTTTTCTTTCGGACACATCTCACACCTATTCCCATTTAGACCTCTCTATATGTACTCCCCAACTTGCACGCCGGTTTGAGTGGTATGCACTTGCTGATACATATTCGAGCGACCACTTCCCGTGTGTTATCCATCTCCTGCAGCATACTCCCTCTCCGTGCTCCTCTAGTTGGACCATCTCCAAGGCAGACTGGGGGCTCTTCTCTTCCAGGGCGACCTTTCAGGATCAAACCTTCACAAGCTGCGATCGTCAGGTCGCACACCTCACGGAAGTCATTCTCGCTGCTGCTGAATATTCCATCCCTCACCCTACTTCTTCTCCACGTCGCGTATCGGTCCCCTGGTGGACCGCAGCATGTAGAGATGCTTTACGTGCTCGTCGACGTGCTTTACGCACCTTTAAACGCCACCCTACAGTGGCGAATTGTATGAATTATAAACGATTACGTGCTCAGTGTCGTCGTATTATTAAAGAAAGCAAGAAAGCCAGCTGGGCTGCTTTCACAAGCACCTTCAACAGTTTTACTCCTTCTTCTGTTGTCTGGGGTAGCCTGCGCCGGCTCTCTGGCACTAAGGTCCACTCCCCAGTTTCTGGCTTGAAGGTCGCGAATGACGTCCTTGTGGCCCCTGAGGCTGTCTCCAATGCCTTCGGCCGCTTTTTCGCAGAGGTTTCGAGCTCCGCTCATTACCACCCTGCCTTCCTCCCCGCAAACAGGCAGAGGAGGCTAGGCCACCTGACTTCCGCTCCTCGAATTGTGAAAGTTATAATGCCCCATTCACCATGCGGGAACTCTAAAACGTACTTGGCCGATCACGGTCCTCCGCTCCAGGGCCTGATTCTATTCATATTCAGATGCTGAAGAACCTTTCTCCTGCGGGTAAAGGTTTCCTTCTCCGTACTTATAATCGCATCTGGATTGAGGGACATGTTCCCGCATGCTGGAGCGAGTCTATTGTTGTCCCGATTCCTAAGCCGGGGAAGGACAAGCACTTGCCTTCCAGTTATCGACCTATCTCGCTTACTAGCTGTGTCTGTAAAGTGATGGAGCGAATGGTTAACTCTCGATTGGTTTGGCTGCTAGAGTCTCGACGCCTACTTACCAATGTACAATGTGGATTTCGTAGGCGCCGCTCTGCTGTTGACCATCTGGTTATGTTGTCGACCTTCATTATGAATAACTTCTTGCGGAATCACCCGACTGCGGCTGTGTTCTTTGATTTGGAGAAGGCTTACGACACCTGTTGGAGGGCGGGCATTCTCCGCACCATGCATACATGGGGCCTTCGCAGTCGCCTCCCTCTTTTTATTCGTTCCTTTTTAATGGATCGACAGTTCAGGGTACGTGTGGGTTCTGTCCTGTCCGACACCTTTCGCCAGGAGAATGGGGTGCCACAGGGCTCAGTTTTGAGCGTCGCTCTCTTCGCCATCGTGATGAATCCAATAATGGATTGCCTCCCAGCTGATGTATCAGGCTCCCTTTTCTTGGACGATTTTACCATCTATTGCAGTGCGCAGTGTACACGTGTCCTGGAGCGCTGTCTTCAGCGTTCTCTTGACAGTCTTTACTCCTGGAGTGTCGCCAATGGCTTCCGTTTTTCTGCCGAGAAGACGGTCTGTATTAACTTCTGGCGCTACAAAGAGTTTCTCCCACCGTCCTTAAGACTCGGTCCCGTTGCTCTCCCAATCGTGGAGACAACCAAATTTTTAGGCCTTACATTTGACAGGAAACTTAGCTGGTCTCCACATGTCATATTTGGCCGCCCGTTGTACCCGTTCTTTAAATGTCCTCCATGTTCTCAGTGGTCTGTCGTGGGGAGCAGATAGAACCGTCCTACTTCGTCTATATCGGTCGATCGTCCGCTCCAAGCTGGATTATGGGAGCTTCGTATACTCCTCTGCACGGCCATCCATCTTACGCCGCCTCAACTCCATACAACATCGGGGTTTACGACTTACGATCGGAGCATTTTATACTAGTCCCATAGAGTGTCCTCATGCTGACGCTGGCGAATTGCCACTCACCTACCGGCGCGATATACTGCTTTGTCGGTATGCCTGTCGGCTACTGTCAATGCCCGACCATCCGTCTTATCGTTCCTTTTTTGACGACTCTCTCGACCGTCAATACGGGTTGTATGTCTCTGCCCTGCTACCCCCCTGGAGTTCGCTTTCGTCGCCTCCTTCAACACCTTAATTTTTCACTCCCTGCAACCTTTCGAGTGGGCGAGAGCCACACGCCACCTTGGCTCCAGGCTCAGGTCCGCGTTCACCTGGACCTCAGCTCGCTCCCAAAAGAGGTCACCCCCGGTTCGGTCTACCACTCCCGTTTTTTGGAACTTTGTTCGAAGTTCATCAACATGACTTTCATTTATACAGATGGCTCTAAGACCAATGACGGGGTTGGGTGTTCCTTTATTGTCGGGGCACAAAGTTTCAAATACCGGCTCCATGGCCATTGTTCGGTCTTCACAGCTGAGCTCTTTGCCCTCTACCAGGCTGTTCTTTACATCTGCCGCCACCGACATTCTGCTTATGTCATCTGCTCCGACTCCCTGAGCGCCATCCAGAGCCTCAGTGATCCGTACCCGGTTCACCCTTTCGTACACCGGATCCAACGCTCTCTTCAGCAGCTGGTGGACGTCTGTTCTCCGGTTAGCTTTATGTGGGTTCCTGGCCATGTCGGTATCCCTGGGAACGAAGCTGCAGATGCCGCGGCCAAGGCTGCGGTCCTCCAGCCTCGGACAGCTTCTTGTTGTGTCCCTTCGTCCGATTTTAGCAGGGTCATTTGTCAGCGCATTGTGTCGCTGTGGCATGCCGATTGGGCTGCACTTACCGACAACAAGCTTCGGGCCTTAAAACCTCTTCCCGTGGCTTGGACGTACTCCTCCCGCCCTTCTCGGCGGGAGGAGGTCGTTTTAGCTCGGTTAAGAATTGGACACTGCCGGTTCAGCCATCGCCATCTGCTGACGGCTGCGCCGGCGCCGTTCTGCCCATGTGGGCACTTGCTGACGGTTAGACACATTTTAATGTCCTGCCCAGATCTTAACACACAGCGCCTAGATCTTAACCTGCCAAATACTTTCGATGCCATTTTAGCGGATGACCCATGAGCAGCTGCTCGTGTTCTTCGTTTTATCAATTTGACGAACTTCGCTAAGGACATTTGATGATGCTGTTTTTTAATCCTATACCTGTTAGTCTGTCTTTTATCGTGTTTTCCCTTTTAGTTGTTGTTGTCAACTTGTGCCTCGCGGTGCATTCTTAGAGTAGTCAGGGCGCTAATGACCATTGAAGTTGTGCGCCCTAAAACCACAAAAAAAACCACCAGGGAAGGTTTGGGATGTTTACCATTTGTAATTTTGGTTCCAGGGTTCCCTAAATGGGTTAGACTGTGTCTGCTTTCCTAACTACTGATACAAAGACCTAACTGCAAGATGAGATCTATAGGTAGCACATTTCTCAACACTTTATTGCAGTAGACTGTGCGGAAAATGTTTCAAAGAGATGTTTTGCAGTGTATGTTAACTCTGCTGCAATCTTAAAGGTTTTGCAGTTTTTGATCCTGAATTACACATTTAATGCTCATTGCATGTATTCAATCTGTATGTGTGATAAAATAGTGGTGTTACTTTTAATCACATGTCGTGTGCTGTGTTTGACTGACAGAAGCAAACTAAGTGCCGAATTTGAATTGAAATGTATGCGAAGATAATGTGCCTTTTTTTTTACTCGTGCTTTTGTATAATGAAATGTGCAGATTGGTATCCCACATTAAAGATCTGTCCTAAACACATTATTTCCAGTATCGTTTGTTAAAATAGTCTCAGGAAGTGGCATAGGTAGCAAGCTATTACCATTACAGGTATATTGTTCTGTTGGAATTACGTGTACCCTTACCTGGATCTGCACTGTTTATAGTTCTCAGTTGTTATTCAGGTATGGTCTGGATGCACAACTTACCTCACTTTCACCCTGGACCCATATTCCAAATATTTGTCTGATACACAGCACATTCTATTCATATTTTGCTATTCTGACTCACAATATGTACACTTATTTGTAAGAAAATAAAATTCTCAAGAACTCTGGTACAATACACTCAGAAGAAGAAACTTGCTAATAATGCATTTGAATCTCCCAAATGCTGTCAATGAGTGAGGAAATTCTCAGCAAGTAGCAACTGAAGGTAACAGGACATGTTTCACATGCATCTTTTATGAAGCTCTGGTTAGATGGTCCTACTTGTGTGAACATGTGCTAGTGCTTTCCGAGACATTTACAAACTTTGCATTGCTTCTCTACAGCAGATAGAATTCCCAATTGATATTGTCATTCTACTAAATTTATTCCAAACCATTGTGGCATGGTTGTGCAGCAGCCTTATAATGTGATTAATATTAAAAAACGGTCCCGGCCCACATGTTTGTTCTCAGTGGTTTTTAAACCATCTTCTATGGTTTGCTTCCTGTTAGGTTACCATTTAACCTAATAATTCCATAACTCTCTCTCTCTCTTTTTCTTTCTTTCCAGCTCCACACTGGTGACATCTTCTACATGGTTGAGAAAAACCTGGGTATTTAGGAAAAACTGGGTGGATAAATTATTTATTTTTTTGCCATTTTTTTTCATATTGGTAATAAAGCATCTAAATTTAAAGTCCCATGATTAAGTTATTCACAAGTCTAACCCATTCTAACTTCTGCAGAAAAGATAATTTACATGTAAGAGTTAGTTTTATTGATTACCAGCTTAGCATCTGCCGCTTCACTCACTCAGACTGTGTGCTCTGCACAGATTTTTTAAAACTGAATTTTTATGTTGTGCACAAATTGCACTAACTTCTAAACTTTTCATGCAAATTAAGGCCATAGAAGCATGGTCTTTCCCAAATGTACTTCTTACCAAAAAGTGATTCTTTTAGCTGAAGTCAAAGATGGGCGTTAATCATGCCTTTTGCATTCTTGTGGAGACATTTCCATAGAAATGTTCATCCCTAAAACACATTTTTTATATGTAACTGATAAGTGAAATACCAATTTTCAGATTTTTAACATTAAAATGTTTTTTAATACAAGAAAATATTTTCTTACACACTTTTATCTCTCGTGTCATCCCCTAAGGAGTTGAATTTTCAGCAACAGTGTAACAGCTATTTTTTTTATTTCTAACTGAGAAGCCAAATTGCAGTTTTGAGATTTAGCTTTAAAATATGGTCATAATGAAATATTTGCATAAAAAATCTCTTCTCTGTTTCACCACATTAGCATTGTAATTTCCAAAAGCACTAACACAATTTTTTTAAAAAAATGTCTATAACTAAGAAGACAAATACCAATTTTCATAGCTGTAGCTTCAAAGAAACTTCAGGAGTTCTTTAGAGCTATCGTCGAAATCGACTTAATAGCTAATATTTTCAAAAAGCTTTCCTTCTATTATGCGTGGGATTTCAAAAATCCCTTCCTAAACAATGCCTTCAGTATAAGATCGACAGTCTCTCCAGATTTAAAGATCATGTCTTTGGCAGTTTGGTTTGGGTGTGATGAGTCATTCACAACATTGCGTTTTATATGTATGATAGATAGATTGTAATTTAGAGAGAAACCTTCAAATCATTTGGATAAAGATGTATAAGTAATAGCTAGATTCCTTACAGTTTGATGCAGGATACAAATTCATCTGTGCAAAATAGCTCAGTCAGAGCAAATTTTCAAAGGATAGAAAACCCAGGATGGAACATGGACAATATGAAAGGAGATAGTGCTACTCACCACACACAACAGGCATTGAGTGGCTGGCAACAGATGATTGCTGGGAGGACTGTTGCCAGCTTTCCATGGGAACTACTGGTGGAAACTACAGTATGATTAAAATTATGTGTTAGTTGACACTTCTGGCTTTATATCTGCTTTCCTGAAATCGGAGTGCTCAATGTCACACACATTCACTGTTGCCAGACTGCCACAGCAATTGGTTCATTTCCAAGTGCTTGTCTGGCTTTCTTTCTTGACGATGTTTTCAGATCCCGAATCCTGAGTCTGGCCCTCTTGTTTTGTATTTCAGTATACCTGATACACAAGGCGCAATTCAGCGTTACATATACAGTTTTTATAATCCTAGAGACGAGCTTATGTTAGACGAGCTTCGCATGACATTGCATGAAGCAGAATTTTAATCTATTTGCACTTGTTTTTCTTCCTATTATTCCCTTTTCATTGAAATCTGCTTGTGCTGTCTGTAACCTGCAACTGAGTGCCAAACAGGACTGCTCAATGGTTGGTAATACGGCAGCTGGTGTAGGCAGTGAGAGGATGGTTTCAGATAATCAGTCAGAGAGAGAACTTACAATTTGCTTTTAGCACTGAAACTGAAGTTTTTCGGTCTCAGAGTTTGCTTGTAGAGGTTAACTCTAATAGCCGTGAAAAAAGTGATTGTGATTTTTACTTCTGCTGTAGATTGTTGACTGCCACTTTGTTGGCTACATTGAAAATCACTGGGTTTTGTTTAGTTTAGGACACAAGTTTAAATTCAGGGCTGTACAATGATCCTTCTGGCGCAATTAAGTCGTGTGTCACTTAAAATCGGCTGTGGACAGATCATCTCCTATTGCTGTCTTATCTCGTGCCAACCGCTTCAGACATTGCTCTACATTACACAATAACAGCATTCGAGAAGCGAGCCCGCCGTGTTTCTGTGCCGCCTGTAACAGAGCGGTAGCTGGCAACAGATGTGGCAAAACTGTAGCAGCAAGTGACTGACATCAACTATTGAGTAATTGTGATCGGAGCATAGTCGTCTGTAGAGCACTGACAACATGGAGGTACTGTGTACGTGCAGAAAGCAGGTGCACCAAGTCAGTTGCAACTGTCACTGATCTCCTCTCGCGACTCCACTGTAGTTGATTACTGTGAAATTTGGTCGATTTTCCTCACCGAACATGAATATGTATCCATCTTAAGTGCTTATGTATTTGTACTTGTTATTCGTTATAGGAATTAGATAGTGTTTAGACTTAATGGACATGTTAATCTACTGACAGTCTGTTTGAAACAGTAGATGAATGTTATCAGTTTATTAAATATGTCATTCCCTTTCTAGTGAACTGACTATCCAATAAAAAATTCATGTACATGTGAGTTAATGCCTGATCTTATTTGTCCTTGTTACATGTGTAGCTGGATATCAGTGTCAAAAGTCTCTTTCTGCCAGTGATGTCCTGTGAATCTGTGCTTGTAGTTCTTTGCTGATTGTATCACTTACATCCACTGTTTGTTGCTGTGGGTAATCAACACAAAAAGCACTTTATTTCTATATTTTAGGTGGCAACAACCATTTGAGACAGGTGTTCCAGAAGATATGGTTGTAAATGGAAAGAACATATTGCAGCATACAGCACACTGGGATCGTGTAACAGCTTTCGTGGAAAGAAAGCAAATGAAGGAATAAGTTGTGGGGAAATCATATTTGAAAATTAGGATTTACAAATTTATTTATAGATAACTTTTGTTAAGTATTAAAACAATATGAAGTTTTGTTCCTCTGTTAACTTGCAAGAACCTGGTTGAGTTATAGCTTTTTATACGTTTATCTGTGCAATATGTAAATATGTAAATTAAAATAAACTATGTAAATTAAAATAAACTACTTTCTTCATTATACTACTACATAGTAATGGTCTTTGCAATGCACCGATGCACAACTGTGATTTCATATATGTAAGTATCTGAGTATGTGGCATTGCCTGTGTATGCACCCCCCCCCCCCCCCTCCCCGACCCATTATGCTCCCACCCCTCTCCGTCCATCTGTCGCCTCCACCTCGTCCATGTCTGCCCCCTCCCTTCCCTCTATGGTACATTTAGCAGCAAATGTGAATACTGTCTGCTAAATGTGTTGGTAATAGAGTTAGCAGCAAAGTAGTAATAAATTTAAACATCATCCCTGATGTGACATTTTAACTGCATGAACTGCAAAATGTACTATGTGATAACTTTTTTCGTCTCGTAATTTTGTGAGGGCTGCAAGTCAGAAAAAAATTGAGTAACGGTTTGAAATTAAGGATAAAGTTGGTTGCAAGTCACTAAGTACTCCCGTTGGCAAATACTGGATAGCAATCATAGTAGCTACATGCTATGTAACAAATAGTTTGGAAGTATGGATTAAACACATCGAAGATTGTATAAGCACTGTATTTGTTTCTTTCAATTTTATCAAGTAGCACAAATTGATTAACACAAGCATTCTCTCAAAAATGATAAAGTTCTAAAGTGAAAGAGTAAATACTTCCCCTAATTCACATAAGATTCTTAACGTCGGTAAGTATCTTGTACTGTAAACTTTGTAAATAAGGCTTGTCCTTCCTCAGGATTTGAGCTATCTTGTTATCAAGTTTTATGAAATCTGTTCAGCTATTTAGTTATAATAAATTTAAACGTCATGCATGATGTGACCGTTTTTCCATCTCAATGTGTATGGCATTTTACTCCTGAACTGTAATAGGTAGGTGGTTCTTACCCACACAGCAATTGTTGCCTGGCAGTAAAGGATGTGTGTACCAAATTTGGTTGAAACTGATCCAGTGGTTTAGGAGATGTGGAATATACATATGTGTATACATAAGTTTTTGTAATATGGATGGATTATCTAAAGTTTAAAACTTTAGAGGTTGTAACTTTTCCCCGTCAAATAAATTGATAGGCTCAGCAGAACAAAACTTTGAAACTCTCTGTAACTGTTTCACTAAAATTTTGGATGGTGTAAGAGCTGAAGTGCTAAACCACTTGATTTCCCCAACTGTATTAAAGAGAATTTCAAATGACCATTGTTGTTTTTCTGACTACTGTGTAATATGAAAAAAATTAGTATCCTGATAAATTTTTAATTGTAATGTGAAGATAATTGGTTCAAAATTGTTCAAATGGCTCTGAGCACTATGGGACTTAACAAAATAATTGAGAGACTTTCTAATGTAATGAAACAACTGTTTATCCTAAACATGAATACAACAGTAGCGCTGGTCGATTTTGCCAATGTGGCCTCTCTGTCTGTAACAAGTAAGTATACTCACAATTTTTCAGAATTTGTTATATTAATATGGAAGTTTCAAAATTTCTCAGTTTGAAAATAACAGTTAAAATAAAATTTTGTCATCCCATTCTCACGGTAGGCACATACCGTGGGAAGCAAGGAGGGGATATTGTTTGGTGGCCGGTATCCTCTTCTATAATACAAACTGTGTGCAAGTATTAGTTGGGTTCTTTACTCAAAAGAATAGAAAATTACTCAACTCAAGATAGTCCAGGTGTTGTGGTACAAGCTCTCCATAGTAGTCCACATTAGCCTCGCTGCTGGTGACGTGAAAGTCTGCTATATACACTGCTCTGGTCACTAGGTAGAGGCTGAGCTAAGTCAGTTTGGTTTCCAGAAAGGCATTTTCAGTGGAAAACACTATATATACTTTCACTAACGAAATATTAAATGCTCTGAATAACTGGAAGTCACCCGTTGGGATTTTTTGTGATCTCTCAAAGGCTTTTGATTGTGTAAATCATGGAATACTTCCAGATAAGCTCAAGTACTGTGGTATGAATGGGACAGCGCTCAAATAGTTTAAATCATACCTAACTGGAAGAGTGCAGAAAGTTGAAATAAGCAGTTCACATAATATGCAGAAAAACTGGTGGTTCCTCAAACTGGGGAACAATCAAGAATGGGGCGCCGCAAGGTTCAGTCTTGGGTCCTCTGCTGTTCTTAATATATTTAATGACTTTCCATTCTATATTCATGAAGATGCGGAGCTGATACTTCTGCCGATGATACAAGTATAGCTATCGCACGCAACAGACAAGAATTAAGTGGTGAAATTGTAAACGATGTTTTTCAGAAAATCATGGTTCTCTGCAAATGGGGTCTCATTAAACTTTGGCAAAACATAGTACATACAGTTCCACACAGTAAATGGAATGACACCATTAATAAATATAGACTTTGATCGGAAATCTGTAGCTAAGGTAGAATATTCAAAATTTCTAGGTGTATTCATTGATGAGGGGTTGAACTAGAAAACACACACACACTGAAGATCTGCTGAAACGTTTGAGTTCAGCTACTTACGCTATTAGGGTCATTGCAAATTTTGGGGATATACATCTTACCACGCCTATTTTCATTCTTTGCTTTTGTATGGCATCATATTCTGGGGTAACTCATAATTGAGTAAAAGAGTGTTCATTGCACAAAAGCGTGTAATCAGAATAATTGTTGGAGCTCATCCAAGATCATCCTGCAGACACTTACTTAAAGAGCTAGAGATCTTCACTGTAGGCTCACAATATATAATGTGTGTGTGTGTGTGTGTGTGTGTGTGTGTGGTGTGTGTGTGGTGTGTGTGTGTGTGTGTGTGTGTACCTGTCCTTTTTTCCCCTCTAAGGTAAGTCTTTCCGCTCCCGGGATTGGAATGACTCCTTACCCTCTCCCTTAAAACCCACATCCTTTCGTCTTTCCCTCTCCTTCCCTCTTCCCAGATGAAGCAACCGTTTGTTGCGAAAGCTTGAATTTTGTGTGTATGTTTGTGTTTGTTTGTATGTCTATCGACGTTGGGACCTTGCTTGTACAATTAATAAGAAAAATTAGTTTTTGTTGACACTGAGAAGACCAGAAAACTTAAAATGAAGAGTTGGGGCCTATGTTCCATTGACTAGAGAAATTAAGTCATTATTTTTGTTAGATATTTCTGTTGAAATTTTGGAGGCTTGCACAGCTTTCCAGTAACAAATGATTTTCTATTTTCTAGCAGATTATATTTTTGTATTTCATGAATATCTCTTCAGTTTACTCTGCCTTTCATGGTTTGACTCAATTTTCTTTCTGTCGACTTCTCTTTGGAATATTTTTGCGGCTTGATAATCTTCAGTAAAAAATTTTTACAATAACTTGAAGTGGTCTTCATGAATCATGAACTGTTTTAAATTTTCAACAGGATTTTTTTTAAGATCTCTGTTCATCATGAAATGCTTCTCTAGTTTACTCAAAAGGTTTTTAAAATCACTGAAATCGTATGATGATGCAAAGACATCATGAAATTGTGGATTTTTCTTCATGCTTGTAATCTACTGAACAGTGATGTGAAACAGACATTGCTTCCTCACTTCATGTCCATTTCATTTGGCAAATATACTCATCTCCATTTCTTGTATGCTCTTTCATGAAGTATTTAGTTTTTTAAAGGATGAGAATTGTCTGAGTAAAATATAAAGTCTGCAGAATCTCCTACATAAGAATTGACCATCTTTACAATAAATTTGTACATGGGTGTTGAAATTTCCCTTCACTTCCATCTTCCCCGTGCCACATACAAGTTCCTTATTTCACTTTATAGTCAAATATTGTGATATTGTAAGTTCTGCAAACTCGCTTGAATCTGTGTTGGCCACAAAGATTAATTGAATTTAATTTTGAATATTTTTTTAAATGTAGAGAGATTAGCATTGTCTCCATAGATAACTGCTATAGTTCTTCCTCCTATAAACTTGTGGGACTTCTGTGTTGGTAGGTAACGATTCTCAATGCATGGGACTGATTTAATAGGTGTGTGCATGTAATTTTTAGCATTGCCGCCAACTGAGAAAGGATTATCTTGTTTGTCCTGAAGATCTACTGCAGATTCACCTTTAATTTTTTCAAAGTTGAATTGTCAGTTAATATCACAGCATGCATGTAATACAAACTTTGACACTCAGTTGTTGTCCGTTATTTCAAAAATATAAACAAGGGTTATCCTTTGTCTTTCTTACGATACTTCTACTGATGTTTTATTTCAGCAGTAGGGCCTACGATATATTCATGTTTGCTTGGACAAATCCTCGGTCTTCCAGTAATTAGAAACCATCAATATCCTGCCCTCTTCTGTAAATAATTTTGAATACAGTTTTACGTGGTTGGCTTAATACTTTTTATATACAAGAACTCTTGGTCTGAAATATTTAATGAACTTTATATATGCTTATGTTTGGAAGGATGGTTTTCTTCTTTCCCTTAGTGTTTACATAATATTTGGCGGCCCAGTTTTTGTCATCATTGATACTAGTTGGAACGAAAAGTTGATCACAATCCATGTGACAGTTCTCTTTCAATAGTTGATCAAGGATGATGCTGTAGAAAGCATGTATTGGTCTGCCAAAGTGATTATACCTGAGGTGGCCTTTGAAGCGCTGGTAAAGGGGGGGGGGGGATGGGAAAGGAAGAATCAATGGTGGAATATAGGAGAGAAATTGGTGAAAATGAAAAAGGAGGCTTGTAATAAATAGCTCAGCACTTGGCTTGATGAAGTCCATAAAACATACGAAGCTAAATAGAAAGAAGCACAAAGGGCCAGTACTAAAGCATAAAATGAGGTGTGCTGAAAGTCAGAGAGGATATAAACAAAAACTTAGATGGTAGTAGGGCAAGCAGAGTGTGAAAGGTGGTGGTGGTTCGAAAAGTGCTGAGATTCCTCTGATAAGCTTAGGAGTGGGTTAAGTATTACCAAGCGCTGCTCACAGAGAAAAGAAACCAATTTATACAAGACATGTTAAACTTGATGGAAGAAGATAAATATCCGTGTCCACGACAGATAACCTCACAAGAAATTTGTAAAGCTGTGAAGCCTGTGAAAAATGGGAAAGCACTGGGGCCAATTGGAATAAAGTTATAAATAATAAAGGCAGCTCCTATGGTTGTGTGTGATATCTTTGCAGAGTTGAATTATTGGCATGATAAATGGACCTGACACTTGATAGCCAAAGTTCCAGGCCTTCCTCCACAAATCCTCTTACAGATGTTTTAAAACATAGAAAAAAATACTTAAGTCTGACATTCTGCCAGGACCCCCCTGCGGGTCCGGGGTAAGAATAGGCCCGAGGTATTCCTGCCTGTCGTACGAGGCGACTAAAAGGAGTTTCAACCGTTTCGGCCTTCCATGTGATGGTCCCCCTTGGGGTTTGACCTCCATTTTTCTAAATTTCTACAGAAGTACGAGCCTTTTGGGGAAGGACACCTTACGTGGTGTACCACTGGTCCTAAGTGCACTCAGACCTTGGCACTCAGCATTGCACCGGCGTTGTAACCATACGCACTATTACTCAAATTGGGCCTAAACGCCTTTTGGGTTGTCCCAGTTACGCCCATAGTGCGTCTCCATCTGCACCAGCGATCATGATGGACTTTCCATGGCACCAGAAATCCAGCACGGTAGCCAGCCCGTTGTGGTGGGGTCGTCATGTACCCTCTAGGTTGTAGCCCCCTGACAACACAGGGATCGTACTGCCGATACCTGAGCTGCACCCTCCCCACGTCAGCCAAGGAGTAGATGCCCGTCTCCTTGGGGCATCAGGACTCCCGGCAATGGTCATCCTGCCAGGTTGCCCTTGCTGCGGCTGGGTGGCGCCCGTGGGGAGAGCCCCTGGTCGGAGTGGGTGGTATCGGGGCGGACGTTTCGCAGATGAAACGTCACCACGTATCGGGTCGCTCTGCGGCCGAGTCTTTCAAAAGAAAAAGTACCGTTTCTAGTTCTGGTTCTCCTGCCCCTTCCCCCTTGGCCACTCCATGGGAGGAGGGACAGGCCCGCCGGCTTGGAGCGAAGTACTTCCCCCGCTATTTGGTCTGTTCTCGAACCGATGGGGGGACATTCGCCACCTCCAAGCCCATGTTCTTTGTTCAGCACATTGAGGACATCTTCGGGGAAATCGAGGCTCTCAGCAAGATGCGTTCAGGGTCCGTTCTTATCAAGACCACGTCCGCCACACAGTCGGCGGCGCTCCAGGCGTGCGACCGCCTAGGGGACATCCCAGCCTCCATTGTCCCACATCTGGCACTCAATAGGACGCAGGGGGTTATTTTTCATCGTGACCTCCTGCTACAATCTGATGAGGAGCTCAGGGCCAACCTGGAGCGCCGAGGCGTGCATTTCGTCCGGCGAGTCCAGCGCGGCCCCAAAGACCGTCGCATCGACACTGGGGCCTTTATCCTCGCCTTTGAGGGGGACGTTCTCCCGGAGAAGGTAAAGGTAATGTGCTACCGGTGTGACGTGCGACCCTACGTTCCACCTCCTATGCGCTGTTTTAGGTGTTTGCGCTTTGGGCACATGTCGTCACGGTGTGAGGCTGAGCCCCTCTGTGGCGATTGTGGACGTCCTCTTCGTGAGGAACATACATGCACCCCACCACCTCGGTGCGTTAATTGTCCTGGCGTCCACTCGCCTAGATCCTCAGACTGCCCCGCATATCAGAAGGAGAAGAAGATACAAGAAATCAAAACTTTGGATCGGCTGTCTTATTCTGAGGCCAGGAAGAAGTACGACCGCCTCCATCCCGTGCCATTGACCACTTAGTTTGCCTCAGTTGTGTCCACTCCTTCCGCGGTATCCTCACCCCTCTCCTGTCCCCCCTCCGCCTCCTCCGCCCGTCAGGGGGCTCTGCCTCCGCCTCCCAAATCCCTCCCTTCCAAATCCTCCTCCCCCGTGGCCCCCACCCCCTCTGCCCCAGGGGCCACCCTTCCTCCTCCTTCTCCCCACACGCCACCTGAGAAGCGATCCTCTTCTCAGGCGTCCATCGGGGAAACGTTCCGGACCCCGGCTTCCGAGGTCCGGCGTTCCAAAACTGACCCCGCGCGTGAGGACCTTCTTCGGGTCCAGCCCACCATCCCTGTGCCTCCTCGGCCTTCCAAGAAGGCCTCCAAGAAGAAGTCTCTATCCCCCTCTCCACCCCGGCGCGTTTCGACTGACGCTCCGTCCGTGAGTCGCTGCTCCCGGCCGTCCTCAGTTTCGCCGGGACGCTCTGCTGCCAGGCGCTCGGCTGGCCTTTCGTCGGCAAATGATGCTGCCCCTCCTACACAACCAGGGACAGCGGCCGCAGCTGGCGACCAGTCGATGGAACCGGATCCGCCTCCCATCGGTTGTAGCGTTGTTCCCTCGCAACCTGGCCTTCCGCGGCCGTCGAGGTGACCAGCTCTTCCCCCGTCTCGTTCCCCCAACTTTTTGACTAGCGATGGCGTTGTTTCATTGGAACATAAGAGGTATTCGATCTCATCGGGAGGAATTACAACTGCTCCTCCGCCTGCACTGTCCGCTCGTCCTTGGACTCCAGGAAACCAAGTTGCGCCCGACTGACCGTATTGCCTTTACCCACTATACCTCGGAGCGGTATGACCTCACCCCTGTGGACAGTGTCCCAGCTCATGGTGGGGTCATGTTGCTCATTCGGGACGATGTCTATTACCATCCCATCCCATTGACCACCCCACTCCAAGCAATAGCTGTCCGCATTACTCTTTCTGCTTTTACTTTTTCAGTTTGTACCATCTACACTCCACCGTTGTCTGCTGTTAGTCGGGCTGACATGATGCACCTGATCGTTCAGCTTCCCCCGCCGTTTTTATTGTTTGGCGACTTCAATGCCCATCATCCCCTTTGGGGCTCTCCTGCATCCTGTCCAAGAGGCTCACTCTTGGCAGATGTCTTCAACCATCTCAATCTTGTCTGCCTCAATACCGGCGCCCCGACTTTCCTCTCGGACTCCACTCATACCTACTCCCACTTGGACCTCTCGATATGTTCTACCACTCTTGCCCGTCGGTTCGAGTGGTATGTCCTTTCTGACACCTATTCGAGCGACCACTTCCCCTGTGTCGTTCGTCTCCTGCACCACACCCCATCCCCACGTCCTTCGAGCTGGAACATACTGAAAGCTGACTGGGGACTTTACTCATCCCTGGCGACCTTTCCGGACCACGATTTTCCCAGTTGTGACAGTCAGGTCGAATACCTCACGGCTGTTATCATCCATGCTGCCGAACGTTCCATTCCTCGTACTACTTCTTCACGTCGCGTTTCTGTCCCCTGGTGGAACGAGGCTTGTAGGGACGCTATCCGTGCTCGACGACGTGCTTTACGCACCTTTCGCCGCCATCCTACGTTGGGAATTGTATTGAATACAAACAACTCCGAGCACAATGCTGTAGAGTCATCAAAGACAGCAAAAAAGCTTGTTGGGCCTCTTTCACCGGCTCCTTTAACATTTTTACTCCCTCTTCCGTCGTTTGGGGTAGCCTGCGCCGGCTGTCGGGCATTAAGGCCCACTCCTCGGTACCTGGCCTGACCTCAGGTAATGCGGTCCTTGTTGATCCGGTGGCTGTCTCCAACGCCTTTGGCCGCTTTTTCGAGGAGGTTTCAAGCTCCGCCCATTACCATCCTGCCTTCCTTCCCAGGAAAGAGGCAGAAGGCGCTTGGCGACCTTCCTTCCACTCGCTGAATCTGGAAACCTATAATGCCCCCTTTAATATGCGGGAACTCGAACGTGCGCTTGCACTGTCCCGGTCCTCTGCTCCGGGGCCGGATGACATTCATGTTCAGATGCTGGCACACCTTTCTCCGGCGGGCAAAAGCTTCCTTCTCCGTACCTACAATCGCGTCTGGACCGAAGGTCAAGTCCCCATGCGTTGGCGTGACGCCGTTGTTGTTCCTATACCCAAACCTGGGAAGGATAGACACCTTCCTTCTAGTTACCGCCCCATTTCTCTTACAAGCTGTGTCTGTAAGGTGATGGAGCGCATGGTTAATGCTCGGTTAGTCTGGATTCTTGAATCTCGACGGCTACTTACTAATGTCCAATGCGGCTTTCGTCGCCGCCGCTCCGCTGTTGACCACCTCGTGACCTTGTCGACATTCATCATGAACAACTTTTTGCGAAGGCGCCAAACGGTAGCCGTGTTCTTCGACTTGGAGAAGGCTTATGACACCTGTTGGAGAGGAGGTATCCTCCGCACTATGCACAGGTGGGGCCTACGCGGTCGCCTGCCCCTTTTCATCGATTCCTTTTTAACGGATCGAAAGTTTAGGGTACGTGTGGGCTCCGTATTGTCCGACGTCTTCCTCCAGGAGAACGGAGTGCCTCAGGGCTCCGTCTTGAGCATAGCCCTTTTTGCCATCGCGATCAATCCAATTATGGATTGCATTCCACCTAATGTCTCAGGCTCTTTCTTTGTCGATGACTTCGTGATCTACTGCAGTGCCCAGAGAACATGCCTCCTGGAGCGCTGCCTTCAGCGTTGTCTAGACAGCCTCTACTCATGGAGCGTGGCAAATGGCTTCCGGTTCTCTGAAGAAAAGACGGTTTGTATCAACTTTTGGCGATATAAAGCGTTCCTTCCGCCATCCTTACATCTCGGTCCCGTTGTTCTCCCATTCGTGGACACAACTAAGTTTCTAGGGCTCACGTTGGACAGGAAACTGTGTTGGTCTCCACATGTCTCTTATTTGGCAGCCCGTTATACACGTTCCCTTAATGTCCTCAGAGTTCTTAGCGGTTCATCTTGGGGAGCGGATCGCACTGTCCTGCTTCGCTTGTATCGGTCCATAGTCTGATCGAAGCTGGATTATGGGAGCTTCGTCTACTCGTCCGCTCGGCCGTCCCTCTTACGCCGGCTCAACTCCATCCACCATCGGGGGATACGTCTTGCGACCAGAGCCTTCTACACTAGTCCTGTCGAGAGTCTTTATGCTGAAGCTGCCGAGTTACCGTTGACCTACCGGCGCGACGTACTGCTGTGTCGGTATGCCTGCCGGCTGTCGTCTATGCCCGACCACCCCTCTTACAAGTCCTTCTTCGCCGATTCTCTCGACCGTCAGTACGGGTTGTATGTGTCCTCCCTGCTGCCCCCCGGAGTCCGCTTCCGTCGCCTGCTTCGACAATTGGATTTTGCCCTCCCTACCACCTTCAGAGAGGGTGAGAGCCCGACACCACCTTGGCTCCAGGCTCCGGTTCATATTTATCTCGACCTCAGCTCACTCCCGAAGGATGGTACTCCGGCTGCAATGTATTGCTCACGGTTTGCCGAACTTCGTGCTCGACTTGCCGGTCACACCTTTATTTACACCGATGGCTCCAAAACTGACGATGGTGTCGGCTGTGCCTTTGTTGTCGGGGCCGCCACATTTCAATACCGGCTCCTCGACCAATGTTCCAGCTTTACGGCCGAGCTTTTTGCTCTCCATCAGGCCGTTCAGTATGCCCGCCGCCGCCACCATCCATCATATGTACTCTGCTCTGACTCACTCAGTGCTCTTCAGAGCCTTGGATCTCCCTATCCGGTCCATCCCTTGATTCAACGGATACAGCAGTCCCTCCATTCTTTCGCTGATAACGGTGGTTCTGTCAGCTTTCTGTGGGTTCCCGGACATGTGGGAGTGCCTGGGAATGAGGCTGCGGATGCTGCAGCCAAGGCTGCAGTCCTCCTGCCTCGGCCAGCCTCCCATTGTGTCCCGTCATCCGACGTTCGTGGGGATGTCTGTAAGAGGCTTGTGTCGTTGTGGTGGGATGCTTGGTCATCCCTCCAAGGAAACAAGCTCCGGGCAGTAAAACCGCTACCAACTGCTTGGACAACATCATCTCGGCGCGAGGAGGTCCTTCTGACCAGGTTGCGGATTGGGCATTGCCGGTTTAGCCACCGCTACCTGCTCTCCGGTGACCCAGCCCCGCAGTGCCCTTGTGGTCAGGCATTAACAGTGCACCATGTTTTATTGTCGTGTCCCCGTTTCAGTCAATTTCGTGTTGTCCTGTCCCTGCCATCTACTTTACCGGATGTTTTAGCTGATGACGCTCGAGCAGCTGCTCGTATTCTGCGTTTTATAACTTTAACTGGCTTGTCCAAAGACATTTAATCTTTTTACTTATTTTGTCTGCATCTTTGTCGGGTCCTTCTGGTGTCCCCTCCATCCCCTTGAGTTTTACCAGATTCCATGTGCTCTAACAACAGTGACTGGGCGCTAATGACCTCAGCAGTTCAGCGCCCTTAAACCCAACCAAAAAAAAAAAAATTCTGCCAGGAAGTACAAATTTTCGATGCACAATTTCATGTACATAAAAAGTACTACGACCATCGTCTGCACATTCGACCGCAACCGTCGCTTGCTGGGTTTTCGTGTCGTATCCGTAACACCAACTCTCATCACCTGTAATGGCGTTGTTCAAAAAGTTTTAATTACTTTCTCTGTTTTCAAGTCCTGACACACATTCATGCGCTTTTTTATTTTTTATTTTTTTCGTGTGGGAAGGCGCGACAAATTTAGTGGCAACATGTCGCGTGTGCAAATCCTCACTCAAAATACGCTGGTTACCCTAGGTAAGTGTTGGAGTGGGAACTTTTCAAAATACGGTATCTCGTAAATGACTCGCACTAGAATCCTTCAACAAACACCACTGAAATTCCAATTTACCCTACTTTTAGTTTGTTGGTGTCAATGTTCGTTGTTCCATTCAAAAAAAGTGTGTGTTTGTACGAAAAATACACTACCAAGAATTATTACAGACACTCTACGAGCTAACAATACAAGCCTCTGACTAGCAATCCGTTCTGTGGATATCGCACATCAATAGCACTTTCCATTTCTGCAATGTTTGCGGTCCAAGTTTCATATAATTCACTCTGTGTGAATTAAATTTTCTGTGTGCTTCGTATGTTATAACGGTTGAAAAATATCTTGTAAGGGGGCCGGTTGTACAATGCCCGGTTAAGGTTAGCTAACCACGGTATAACTTTGACAGCGCGTTGTACGCATGGAGGTGGAATAAGGGGAGATGCCGCTACAGACTTCCGCTGTACGTTGTTTTGAAGCCAGTGGGTGGGGCCTGCCGCCATCTTGGGTCCCCCAAAACATTAGCAGACGAGTGTTTACAATTGCTTCTTGTTCGCTATTTCTGTCATGTGCACGCGATATTTATTTTACGTAGTAAATGTTACACCTGTTTTAGTGAACAACACAGCATAAGGAACGCAACTTTAAACGTTTTTCTGGTCTTAAATGCGTATTCGATACAGTAATACGACGCTTCTGTCCTCAGTAGTGTAATTCCTTTTTGTTTATACACTTAGAATAACCGAGAAGAGAAATATGAGCTATGGAAAGTGTGCTTTCGTAATCCATTTGAATTCACTTTCATTGTGTTTGTGTCGATGATTGATAAAGCCAGAACTCCAAAAGCAATGATTGATAGTTTAGAGGCACCGATTTGTAATCGTTGCATTTTCAAGTCAAATGCAAATTTTAAATGTCCAAATTTGCAAGAAACTTATCTTATTTCCTTTGAAGTCGCATAGATGTATGCAGGGAAGATATAAACAAGCCAGCTGTCACGTCAACAAAGTGAAAGATTCGTTAAATTACAATGGAAAAGAACGGAATTTAAGATTGTCAGGCCCATTGTTTACACATCTGCATGGTTTTTAAATTGTACCTACCAAGTGACAATCAGTGTGGCAAATAACAGCAATTTACAGGGTAACACGACAACACAGTGATTAATGTCATTATCTAAATTGCCTGGACTTAGATAGGGAGCTTTGCTTTAACAAGTATGTAACCCTTTAAGTACTTATAATTTAACCACTGTAACAGGTGTTCCACACATTTTACTGAAGATTTAATTAACTACATGTAGTTACATTACATTTATATTAAATTATCGCATTTTAAAACATTAGTCCCCATTTCCAGGATATTTCTTGCCAGGACTTTTCAGTTACTTGGGAATAACCAAATAATTAAAATCAAGCTCACCTCCAGAGAGCTCTTTGCGTAGGATTGATAGGAAATCTAAAGTCAAATCATAGAAATAAAACCATACTGTACAAATTTACAGTGCATCAGAATTTCAAGTACTACATATAAGAAAATAACGCTTAAATATGTCCACTTACGAATGAAATGTGATTTGTTTAAGCTTTAGACTGCAATTAGAACGATTAGTACACCCGTAAGCGATGTAGCCGTCATTTTTTTTATCAAAACACTTCACGACTACACGGAATCAAACCACCAGAAGCGAATGCTTTGGGGTAGCTAACATGACGGATCTTCACTTGGGTTGGCTTCAAGTTTGCGACGTCATGACAACTCCTCTTGCCGGCCGCGGTGGCCGTGTGGTTCTAGGTGCTCCAGTCCGGAGCTGCTCCTCTGCTACGGTCGCTGGTTCGAATCCTGCCTCGGGCATGGGTGTGTGTGATGTCCTTAGGTTAGTTTGGTTTAAGTAGTTCTAAGTTCTAGGGGACTGATGATGACCACAGCAGTTGAGTCCCGTAGTGCTCAGAGCCATTTGAACAACTCCTCTTATTTTTACCTCCATGGTTGTACGATGCCTTTTTATTCTCTGGTTAGTTAACCCTGGAATAGCGATCTCGTTCAGTTAAGTTGGTAACAGTGGGAGAACACTCTGGGTATTTTCGCGCGTTTTTGAAGTTTATTTACGTCTAGTCATCTGCAAAAAGAGCTCGATTAAAATGAGTGAAAAATGATAGAGAGCCCAAAACTACTCCCTGGAAGATATATTAAAGCTTGTCAATATCGTTCACGATTTCAGAAGCATAATACAGAACAAGAAAACGCATGCAGTATCATGTAGTGAAAAGGTCAGTCAAAACATTTAACTAAGCTTGTGATGTGTGTATAATGAAATATCTCTTGAAACGGGTTAAATGATTAAGTATTCGTTGTTTGACCAATAAGATATCTTTCCAAATTTCAGAACAAAGCATGGGAGAAAGTATGCGATCTCTATAATTAACGATCATCATCATCATCATCATCATCATGCAGAACCAGTGATCAGCTGCGACAGAAATATGGCACGCTAAAGAAAGAGACCAGAAAATATTGTGCTGCATTAAGGCAGCATAGGCTCCAGATTGGCGGTGGACCTTTTGTCGAACATAAATTTGTAATTGTGTATACAAAAAACACAATTTAATTAAACTTTCTTCAGATGGCCGCACTAGTCATTTTGATTCTGACGCAACGTTTCTAGGTAAGAATATTCCGTCCAATATGGTAGATGATGAATTTTTCGTAGGCAGATAATGTAGTAACTATTTTAAAAGGCAAGCAGCTTTTTAAAATAATGAACGTCATGTCATCTTTTCAGAGACTGCAATAACCAACAACACAGGCGTCACGGAGTTTAATTTAGAAATTAACATCTGGAATGGAATTTTTTAAATGCATTGTGTAATTACTGTGTTATAAAATCTGCAGTGTTTGTTACTCTTGATGATCAGCTGTTTGACCACTGCAGCAGATTTTGTAATAACACAGTAATTACACAACGTATTTTTCAACCATCTGTGTGTATTACTTTTCTTCCTTGATGGTTGAAAAAACCGAATCTACTAGAGAATAAAGTTACAATGTACAGCTGATGGCAAGAAAATGCATTGTTTCAAATACGTAACAGCGGTTGACAGCTACCTTATCTCCATTCATCTGGAAGTCATATAAAGTATATACAGATAAACTGAAGGAGAGGTCGAGATGTTTTCAGATGGGCTGGTGTGGATAATACTAATGTTGAGAAACACAACAGCTATGTTCCATAGTTTCCTGATAATATTACCGTGTTCACGTGGCTTGAGTAAGCGCAAATAGTTCAGACATCAGTGAAGAATGGTGGGATTCAATGTTGTTGCTCTGAAGCAAAAATGGGCCTCTCATCCAAATACATTCACTAAAGGCTGAAGTTTTTCTTATTAAATTATAAATAAATAAATAAAAAGTTCTGCGACTGCTGTGGTGTTTACAAAAAGGATCATTTCCAATAGAAAACAGTGTATCAATATTGACGTCATGTCTGAAATTGGGACACTACCATTTTATCAAAGCGTTTTGCAACATGAGAATTTACGTTTTTGTTAAAACTGCCATACAAATAGTACCCATAAGTGGTGTGGATTTTCGATTTCGTTAAGTCTATTATGGGACTGTCTTCTAAATAAAACGAGTCAATCCTTTCTACTACTGCAACAACTGTAACACACGCCAGATATGCAAGACTGTTTTGGCACGAATAGTCGTTTTAATGTGCCTAATTTAGAGAAATAACACAATGGAATTCACGAAGTACGGAAAGGAAATACATTTTACACAATTTAACAGTATTATCTTAGAAAACAGAGAAATAGTTTCACCTGTCCACCCTATGTTTCCAGTTTCTGATGTACAAGATTGAAAAGACGAAGTACGGCTTCCTTTGACAAGCGAAATCTGCATATAAATTCTGAGTCGTCGAATTCATCAAAATAATTCGGGCGGTGTCTCACTTTCTTCACCTTCCTCATTGTTATGAACACTTCAGCCAAAAAATCGTCACCGCTGTCTGAATCTATGGGTATTCCTTCCCTCTTTAAAACTTATCCCGTGGTTAAGCTCGCTAACCGGCCAGAAATCACCGCCTAAGCCATCCCCGAGTTTATTCTCAGGTTAGGCGTTAGCCCGGGTTCGTACAACGCGTTTCTCGCGCTATTCCGGGGTTAGAGCTTAACCGGCTGCTAACTGGGCGTTGTACAACCGCCCCAAGGTGCGCAGTTACTGCGAAAAACAGTTCAGGAAAGCCAAAACAGGGTAATATCATTTGATCATATTCTGTCATCAATGAGTGATGCTGTACTGCAACTTAGCGGGACCACGAAATGTGATGAAGCGATACTAGTTTCATGTATTTTGCTGTTTTCGTATTATAATACCATTTTAAGGCAACTCTTAGTACGATTTGTTTTACTCACATGTCAGTTAATAACATAGCGATAGTAAAAACCTTCAGGACAACGTAAGGTGAAAGAAAATATCGTGTGTTCATCACAAAGCAATGAATAGGCTTAGAGCTGTGGGCCGATGGTAGTTTCACGTCCTGCTAATACCTGTTTTCCGTCTTCACATTTGTAATAGATTCTGGGACTTTATTGTTATTGTAGTATGAATATGTTCTGAAATATTAGATTTGTGCTCTCTTAGGAATGAACTAATAAACGTGAAACTGCAAAGGCTTTTAAGAATATTTGGTTGTTGCGAGTTATGAAGGTGCAGTTAAGCCAGAAGCTAAGAGGACAGTTCACAGTTTACATGCCAGTGGAGCTCTTTCCACCTAACTCAACAGGTGGCACAGAGCACACCTAACTGCCTTTCTTTCTTAATTTCCTTTCTTCCTTCCTTCCTTCCTTCCTTCCTTCCTTCGCTTTCCTTTCCTTCCTTCTGACGTCAAAAATGTTAGCCAATGAGCAACGAATTATGACATCTGCGAGATGCAGATGTGATGTTTAATGGAGATATAATAATGGTGCACAGTGCTACAGACATAAGCCAGATTCACGCACGAATCTAATGTGGCGCCAGAGCTTGTAGCTTGGTGTAGTGGCATCGTGAGCTACCGTTCACACAGGACGCCACAAATTCTACGTGGTTGCACAGCTTGCAATGCGACATCAACTGAAATGATACGCGCGGGTATGAACGTTATAGTGCCTTAGCACTGCGACGAGTTAAATAAAAGGACGACGAAATCCGAATGCTGGATCTGAAAATAGATTCCGCACGGGAATAAATCGGGGGGGGGGGGGGGGGGGAAACAAAAAGACATTTATAAAAGAAATAATTCTCATAGATTTAAATGCTGTCTGCAGTGACAACATAACAGCTGACATGTAAATATAATTTGCAGACACGCAAATTTTCCAGGATTTTACAATCTATTTATTTGTTGATATAGGTATTTCGAGTAACTAAATTTTGGTTTAACAGCTGCGACATGACACACTACAGCTTTTTCCTCCATATAATTCACAATTTACCCAATGTCTGGCTTTACAAATTACGAAGTTTTTGTGACTCGCTTTTCTGGCTACATGTTCTCTCTCTCTCTCTCTCTCTCTCTCTCTCTCTCTCTCTCTCTCTCTCTCTAAAGTGTATCACTCAAATATTGGTTTATACTTTCCATTTTTTACAGAAACAAAATAAAACACGCGAAAATCGAATGGAGTGAAATAGCAATTACTACACGATAACTGTGACAGAATGCTCGTGTTTCGAAACACTGCCACCAGGGCGCAGTGGTAGTAGGAAAGTGGCGCAACAAAGTATATCCAAGCTGAACTTCTTGTGGCGTGACAAAAGTTGTGTGGCTGAAGTTGCGCCACTAAAAACTGGGAGCTCCAACCGGCAACTGCAATGGTTTTCTTGGGCGTGTAAATGCGGCTACGTGCTGTACATTACTTTAATGGGGGAAACCACATCAGGAGGCAGTTGGACACTGATTTTTTGGGTGGGAAGAATTAATTAGAATTTAATCAAATTTTGACATTTAATTTATATTTCGAACAGTTTTTGTGATTTTTTAAAATAATTTCAGCTAAAAATAAGTTATGCTGTGCTGTCTACTGAAGGTTGTGAGTGTAGTTCTCCAATTGTGTGCAGTGTACCCATTCCAATTTTCATCTGAAATCGAAAAGGTTTTGATTTTACATTAATAACTTATTTTCTATGAATATGAACCTCCATACAGGTGAACATAATGAAAATTAAAAATTTTGCTGGAGTTGGAACAATTTACTTCGATTTTCCCTCTAATTATGCAAAGAAAAGTACCCTTAAATCATATCATCTGACAAGTTGATTTATATAATACGTAATTTTATAAAGAATCATACTATAAATTTTCATAATGATCGCTTCTATACTTTGAGTTAGACTGCACGCAAATGTGAAGCCATTTCGAGAAAAACGCATTTGAAAAATACATTCTAGCAAACTGGAAATTCAAGGAAATTAACAATAACATAAAATTCTTACCGATTAATCTGAGATTCCAGCTCCATATAGTAATCCTTCTTCTTCATAGCCGGCCGAAGTAGCCGAGCGGTTCTAGGCACTGCAGTCTGGAACCGCAAGACCGCTACGGTCGCAGGTTCGAATCCTGCCTCGGGCATGGATGTGTGTGATGTCCTTAGGTTAGTTAGGTTTAACTAGTTCTAAGTTCTAGTGGACTAATGACCTCAGAAGTTGAGTCCCATAGTGCTCAGAGCCATGAGGCTGGTGCGATGGGGAGGTGCGATGGGGAGGTTCCCTTGTAAGTACTGTTGTGTACATGCTAAATGTTTTGACTAGAAAATTTAATAGTGCTATTGTGAATAATAAAAATCCAGAAAGAAATTTTAAGACTTTTTCTAGTCTTAAATCCATATTTGATTCTGCACTAAGACACATTTCGCTTTGTTAATGTAACTTTCTTTTCATTATAAGTGTCGAATAACAAGGAAGAGAAGTATGTGATACGATAAGTTTACTTCCACAATCCAGCATTTTCCTTAATATGGTTTACCAAAGCTGATGCTCAGTTTATGCCCTCTTGCCAAAAGTGGTGAGATCTTATTTCGCTTTATTTGGCCAGTTTACAATCTTCCCTTCTCACAGAGTTCATCCAGGGAGCTTTTCGAGATGAACTGATTTTAAGTCTAAAGCCAAGTGACAAAAACAAAACTGCTACATTAAAACGACACAGCGCAGCCAAATTTCATGTATATAAAAGAAAATAACGCTTGGAAAAAGTCCACTCACTATTGAAATGTAATTAATTTGCACTTTAGACTATAACGAGCATTATTAGTACACCAGTAAATGCTGCAAGCAGGCATTTTCAATCAACACATTTCCCCAAAGAGCTAATGTTTGGGTGACTACCATGGTGGATGTCAGCTTAAACTTTTTGACATATCTACAATATTCCTTATTATATCTTCATGGATCTCTAATATCCAGGCCACTGAACAAGACTGTTCCTGCAACAAAACACAGGAAGTGACATAATACACAATCGTTAGCACATCAAGTTGAAGGTATTGTGGGTATTTGGGTATTATCTTCGAAAATTTTTGGCGGTTATCAAGGTCTGTGTTCGTTACTGTTTTCATCAAGATTCCTACATGTTGCACCAAACTGTTGTACCAGCTCAGCAAAAGGCATCAAGCTATACAGAATTTTAAATGAGGAAAACAGGAACGCGAAATGGTTGCAAAATTGTTCTAAAGAGAAATGGAATTGCGCTGTACAAGTAAAGCTATGAGAGATACGTTGTTCAAATAAATGACTGCAACTAGAATATCGTACTTTTCTATAGAATACAAATTCATAAGATTTAATTAAGCTACATTCTCAATTCGAAATTAAGAGAGATTATGGGTGTTTCCAGCTTTTTCGCAGTCTTGCTTTCGAACAAATGGTGTTAAATTTGCTGAAAATAAAATTTTAACTTCCATGAAGTTAAATTATATAACTACAGGAACTTAACAGTAAATGTGTTGTCATGTAGAGCATAGTACAAAATTTCACTGCTGTATCTTCAAAAGTGTGGATAAGCTGCACCTTTTAAATAATATGTTTTCAATGAGTGTTCTCACTTAAGAGAACTCTTTGAAATGTTACATACTTTTTTTCATCATGGTGTTGTGTAATCTGTTCGAAATCCTCACTCCAAAGTCATTTCTACTCTATGGAATCGACCATGGAGGTATAATATGGGTTGTTGTGTCACAAACCTGAAGGTGACATCTGCCATGCCAGTTGTTTTGAACATTAGATTCTGGTGGAAGTGTTTTGATCAAAAATGCCAGACTGCGTCGTTTATGAATGTACTAATTGTTCTAATTATAGTCTAAACTGTGAAGGTCTCACATTTCTTTCTTAAGAGAGGACATTCATAAAACTGACCGAAAATATAATGGACTAGAAGAACTCAAAATTTCAGTAATTAAATCGCATCTGAAGTACCTGAAAAACAACTGTGTGATGCGACTTTCATGCCACACTCGATTTTGAAGCAACACTTTAATACTAGCTCAGTGAACAATAATTCCAAGGACTACCTTCAAGCATTTTATGGCTATCTAGTTGCTGTGATAATATCCTTTGGTTCTATAAATGGTGCATGAATCTTTCCTTCATCTTAGGAATAATAACAAACCAGCTGCTTTGTTTATGAAGAAGAAATTCCTGTTTTGGCTTACGCTACTGATGGATTTCATCCAGAATTGCAACTTATGATGGAGCTCTTGTTTTTAATGGTGGGAATGTAGGGAAGCTGAAGGTATTTGTTCTTGAAGGTATTTTTGTTCTGCCATTGTAACCACAAAAATGCGTGATCTTTTTTTACCTCAATAAAGCAAAACGTTTCTGGTGAAAAAATCACGCATTTTTGTAGTTGCAATGACAGAAAAAAATACCATGAAGAATTTTAGACAACTATGGCCACACAAATAAAGAATTTGAAGGTATTAGAGAGAATGTGCTTTAAGATAGGAAATTTCACTCAAGATATATTGAAAAAAACAATTACAGCGCCACTCTGTAGCTAAAACGTAGATGAGATCTGGTAAGGCAAAGAAAACAGAAAATAAGAAATCAAAACAGAGGTCTTGAAGGGAAAGAGGATCCCGAGTACAAATTGGCGTCCGTCTGAAGAGCTGACCTAAGAAAAAACTACATATTGCATTTCCAGAAAATTAACTTTTTAGTGTTTACATACCTTTTCCTCCTAATATATGGTTACAATTATGAAATTTTGTACACTTATTTCTACAAATCCACTAAATGTTGTTTACAATTGACTCCATCCGAACAGACCTCGGAAGGCCAGATGGCACCAACTGGCCGCTGTGTCATCCAAGAGTGCTCGACAGACCTGGCCAGACAGCCATTCAAATTCTAGCCAAATCTGATATTGCTTAACCTCTGTGATCTGATGGGAACCACCATTACTGATGCCACAAGACCATTGGCTGTTATATTATACTCACTAATTATTAAAATTCTCCTGTTTGATACATTAAAAAAACCTCAATGAGATTGAGCTGCTAAAATTTTGTAGAAATCTATTGAATGGTGTGAGGAAAAGGTACTTATATTATTTACTGAAAATAAAATTTTTAAATCCTATAAAAAAGATAATTATATATACTCCAAACAACGTAACAGTAAATATATTAATTTCATGTGAAGCATGGTACAAAATTTAAGTACCATATCTTGAAAATTGTGGATTTGATGCATATTAACATACTTTGTGTTTTTCATGAACATCCTCCCTTAAGTTGACTCATTTAAGCATCACACACTTCTCTTATTGGTTATCCGAAATATATAACAAAAACGACGCGAAATACATCTTATTACTGAATCAAATATGCACTTCAATCCAGAGAGACGTCACAGAATACCTTTCTGACACTTTTATTCACAAAACCACTGTACTATTTTCTGTTTAAAACAGCTGTTGTATGCACATGATAGGAATTAAGAGCAGGAAGCAACTGTCTGCTAATGTTTTGGGATAGTTAACATTGCAGGGCTGGCTTCAAAGCAAAGTACCATATAAGTCTGTAGTGTCATCTTCCATGGAATCGACCATACAGTAGAAATATTTCTGGAGTGAGCATTCAGAGGCACAGACCAATATTGTGTTGTCAAGATACGTTGGTACCATGTTCATGTGGTTTTAGAACAGTGTTGGTTTGCCTGTAAAGTGCCCAGTACATTTTGAATATCATTACATCACTAGTACAGACTGATTCCCTTCGTAAGTGATATTTGGTACAGGCATGTTGTAGACACCATAAAAATTTGTATTCGATACCCAGAAAAACTAGACTCTTCACTTTGAATATAAAAAATCAGACCCATTTTTTGTTTTTCAGACAAGTGTCATAGCTCAATTTACCTGTTTTTTATTTGCGTTACAGGCAGCGCTAATTTTCAGATTTATATGGCATCATTTTCCTGTTGCCGAAGCTGTCCTAATAATCTATAGCTTTGTAGGCGTTGTAAAACGAGTAGATGGTAGCCCACTACCTTTGAAAGTGTCCTGGAAAACAGTTTGGCAAATTTTAGTGACTATACCATCCATTACGTTATATTTGTGTATTTATTTTTCTCTTTTTTTTATGGTCTCGCATAAGCTGACTGGTAACTGTTCGACACTTTTTAGCGCAATTTTTGTATAAGCTGCCATTAAATTATGGAATAAGTAATGTATACTATTATACACACCTAAAAAAAAAATCTTCCATCACCTCGGTCCCGAGAGTTGCGGAACATGTACCGAAAATTGGAATAGAGATCATCATAAACATTTTCGCCCTTTTTATTGCTCATGAAAACCACACATTGCATGTTGTGCCACCATACAGCGAGACCTTCGGAGGTGATGGTCCAGATTGCTGTACACACTGGTACCTCTAATACCCTGTAGCGCGTCCTCTTGCATTGATGCATCCTGTATTCGTCGTGTCATACTATCCACAAGTTCATCAAGGCACTGTTGATTCAGATTGTCCCACTCGCTAATGGCGATTCGATGTAGAACCTTCAGAGTGGCTGGTGGGTCATGTCATCCATAAACAGCCCTTTTCAATCTATAGCAGGCATGTTCGATAGGATTCATTATCCTGAAGGAAGTCATTCACAAGATGTGCATGAGGGGGCCTGAATTGTCGTCCATGAAGACGAATGCCTCGCCAATAAGCTGCCGATAGGGTCGCACTATCGGTCGGAGGAGAGCATTCACGTATCGTACAGCTGTTACGGCAGCCACCAGCAGCGTACGTTGGTCCCACATAATGCCACCCGAAAACAGCAGGGAACCTCCACCTTGCTGCACTTGCTGGACAGTGTGTCTAAGGTATTCAGCCTGACCGGGTTGCCACCAAACACATCTTCGAAGATTGTCTTGTTGAAGGCACTTGTGACACTCATCAGTGGAGAGAACGTGATGCCAATACTGAGCTGTCCATTCGGCATGTTGTTGGACCCATCTCTACCGCACTGCACGGTGTCGTGGTTGCAAAGATGGACCTCGCCATGGACACCGGGAGTGGAGTAGCGCATAATGCAGCCTATTGTGCACAGTTTGAGTCGTAACACGATGTTCTGTGGCTGCACAAAACGCATTATTCAACAATGTGGCGTTGCTGTCAGGGATTATCCGAGCCATAATCTGTAGGTAGCGGTCATCCACTGCAACAGATGCAGCCAATCATGTCATCGACAGTTCCTGTCTCTCTCTCTATCTCCTCCACATCTGAACAACATCGGTTTGGTTCACACCGAGGCGCCTGGACACTTCCCTTGTTGAGAGCCTTTTCTGGCACAAAGTAAGGACGCGGACCCGATCGAACCGCGGTATTGACCGTACAGGCATGGTTGAACTACAGACAACATGAGCCGTGTACCTCCTTCCTGGTGGAATGACAGGAACTGATCGGCTGTTGGACCCCCTTTGTCTAATAGGTACTACTCATGCAGAGTAGTTTACATCTTTGGGCGGGTATAGTGACATCTCAGAACGGTGAAAGGGACTATGTCTGTGATACAAAATCCACAGTCAACGTCTGCAGGAGTTTGGGGAAGCGGGTATGCAAAACCTTTTTTTGATGCATGTATAGAGGCAAGATGCAGTTTGACACTGTTACCAAAATTCTTGAATGTTTCTTGACCTATTTACTTCAGATGTTTGCACAATACTCGTATGAAAGTTCAGATGGAGTACACATTTTTAATGTATATCGTACATAATAGGGAAGTGTTTTTAGCAAAAATCTCGAAAACTTTCTGACGATTTTAATTTCTTTGTTACATAAATGTCACAAAAATTAGGGCAGGAATAGGCTGTACATTTTTTAATATACAGAGTGGTGCACATAATACCGGCCCAAACTGGACTGCGGACGTGTGAGTAGCATTACTAGCTTGTCAGTCTCTTTGCTACCTTCAAACAGCAGCAATTTATTATTATTTCTTTTCTCTTAGTTTTAGCTTGTTTTGCTTCTTGTTTGGCTGAGACTAATCGTACCCCTTTTGATTTTTCTGAAGGTGACTCTGAGTTAGTTTCAGGCTTTAATATCAAATATGGTGCAGGTGGTTTTACTTTAATTTTTTTAGCTCAGTATACTAGAATTGGTTTTATAAGAATACAGTTAGCTTTAATTTTATTAGGAGGTGATTTTTATTCTTTTATATATTTTATTGACCTTGCTATTATATCTTTTGGTTTTATTTGGGTTAGAGGTACTTTATCATGGTTCCGTTATGATAAGTTGATATACTTAGCTTGAAAAAGTTTTTTAAATTTATCTTTAATTTTTTTATTTTCTTTGTTGGTTTAGATTTTATTTAGCTCATTTATTTAGTGAAATTTTTTAAGAAAAGTTAATAGAAGAGTTAAACTTCTAGTTTTATGTTTTCAAAACATATGCTTTTCCTAAGATAATTAACATATTTATTAGTTAATTAGCTTATCTCATGCATTTGCAACATGGACATTAATTAAGAAGTTTGTAATGTAGATAATTGTTAAGATTTGTCCTGTTATGATATAAGGTTCTTCAACTGGTCGTTTACCAATTCATGTTAATAAACAACTGCTCTAATTCAGAAAAGGATCTGATTGATATAATAAAATTGGATACTCGGAATGGTGTTTTGTTATAGAATGGTAAAATTATTAAGATTCTAATTGATAAGAATAGTGCAATAACACGTCCTAACTTCTTAGGAATTGATCGTAGAATTGCATATGCAAATGGGAAATATCATTCTGGTGTTGCTAATGGATTGGTGGGTACAAAATGATCTGGGTCTCCTAGAATTTAGGGGTTAATTAAACATAATATAATTAATAACGATGTTATTATTTCAGAATTGACAGAATCCTTGAAAGTGAAGTATGGGTGAAATGGAATTTTTTTGATATCTCCGTTTAGCCCTAATGGGTTATTAGATCCTGTTTGATCGAGAAGAATAAGTGAATTGCTGCCATAGCTGCAATAATAAATGATAATACAAAATGAATTGTAAAGAATCGATTTACTGTTGCATTACCAACAGCAAATCTTCCTCTCACTCATTGAATTAAATCTGTTCCTAAGTATGGAATTGCTGATTATAAATTAGTAATTACTGTTGCACCTCAGAATGATATTTCGCCTCTAGGTAAAACGTATTCTATAAATGCAGTTGCTATAACTAAGAATTGTAACACTTCTGTCACTAAATGTAACTGGATTTTCCATTTTGATGCTAGTCAATTGCCAGGATGAGCATTACTGCAAAGGGCATTTGATTCTAAAGCATTCTGTCAGGGTGAAAATACTAAATTAATTACTTTTTCTCTCTTAACAACATGTGGGCAGGGTGGGTTCTTCCTTGGCTCGGGTATGAGGTAGAATGAAACAGTATTTTTACATAAGATAACTTTTATTGATGATTTGTACAACTGTTTCCTTACTAGATGTTCTGGCTCGGAGAATGGCAGCTGTGTCGTATGCGAAGCCTTCTGCTGCGGCAGTGGTGGCGGCGGCGTCTGATTACACGTGACAGTGTGTATCTCGTGTCGCCGTCTCGCCCAGTTGACTGGAGACGCGCAGCGCGAGGTGGCCCGTTTAATTATTGCGAGCGAAGTCGTGCATCGGATGGTGATACCTTGGATGTGGCGTCCCAGTGTTTCTCTTCTCTAAGTGGCCGCGTGTGTTGTGCGTGCGGCGCGACGGGGGAAGATGACAGAAGATGTCCCGGACTCTAACAACGGACTCCCGCTTGCCAGTCTTTGGCTGTCAGATCTTCATCCCAGCTCACAGGTGACTGCTGATGTGAGGCCGTCTCCTTCCCGTCCTCACGAGTCACCTGGGTATGTAAAAATCCGTCTTCAAATACCTTTTAACTTCTGTCATCTGGCTCCAAGGCTGCTGCTTGCTATTCCATTACAGCGGCGGACTTGGTGCGTCTGTGCATGATGTAGTCTCTTCTTGCACGACGGTCTTCAGCACCGAAACTGACTGAAAACTACTGCTACTCTTCTTCACTCCGTTTTCGGGTCTACTGCGTCTCACGTATTTATTCACTTCAGTTCACTGGATGTGAACGACTTCACGGTCATTGCCTCTTCTGTCACATCGAAAACCTGCTCGAAGAATCTTCTTAACGTCGGTCATTGGCTCTTGGAACGTAGGCGAGGGCCTTTGATCACATGCGACAACTGAGAAACATGTGAGCCGGTCGGGCGATGCCCTGACGGCTGAATCGACATCGTCTGCTTATGTGGGGAGGGCGATGGCTTCTTCTGAACTTGCTGACTTCTGCTCTGTTGTTCTGCCCGCTGTTTGCCAGTGTGTAATTCTTCTAAACTAAACTAAGTTTTTCATTTATTTTATAATTTCTACTTCACTTTCATTTCACTAATTTATTTACTTAAGTACCACTCAACATTCCTCCACCCTTCGGAGAAATTCGCCCTCGAATTTACCACTCAACATTCCTCCACTCTTCACACGGCAAAAGCAATAACACAAGCAATGGAAACTCTCGACTTAGACGATTACACACGCTTCACATTAAGTATGTTGAAAGTAGTTTATCACTTTACTAAAGCACTGTACGCTAATGAATCACATAGTTCACACATAAATGGTTATAATAAGTGTAACAAATCTTGATGACAATCAATAAACAAAAATAGATTTTTTTCCCTTAGAAAATTACATAGCAAAACCTGTTTAATCTACCCTATATTAATGCAAGAATATCTATTCTACAGTATTGTTTATTTTAACATGAGACTGCTTAGTAAAGACTGAAGTACAATAAACAAAATCAATACACTAATGCTCACAAGTAACCGCTGAAGTACACCAGTTAAGAGTATGGCATCCAGTTAACAGGGATTTGATAAAATGGTATATTATTATTTGTCTTATTTTTCTGTCTTAAATAAAACAAAACTGTACAAAGCAAAAACACCGACACAAAGGTTCCAGATATACCCGTTCCTAGCATTATAATTTTAGTTTTGTGTTCACTTTTTAATTTTAAGACATGTTGGAGCATAAAATTGGCATCAACTTTGCCTTGCTGTGAGTTTATGGACATATTTAATGACTTCAGAACGGAACTGTCAAGGGAGTCATTGAGGTGGGACAGGTTTTATATAGGAAATGCTTCCATGGTGTTTTCTGAAAAAAGCAAACAACATGGTTATGGGCCTACCAACCTAGGAAAATAAAAAACAAAGGAAAGAAGAAATACATTGTTAACTAAAAGATCTACATGTTTCTACGTTCAACGATTTTTTTCTTAAAAAATAAACCATTATCATTTATTAATTATTTACATTTGTATATTATCCACAGCCTACTAAGATTCCACTAGGTCATTCGCACTCATGGTCGAAGACTGTATGGCGCCATGTCTGTATGTTGTGCTGGCATGGCCACTCTTTTTCCTTTTTGGGAACTTCCTCCATCCTTCGAAAAAGCAGACACTATTGTTGAACGAATTACATCTGGAGCGCCCTTAAAAGGTTTTAAATGACTTGCATGGACAATAGTAGTTCGGGTAGGATGTTGCAGTTTAACGTTGACTGGTGACATGATCTCAATAATTTGGTAAGGACCTCTGTAGTTCGTTACAAATTTCTTCGTTTTTCCTTTCGCAATGTATGGGGTTGAAAGCATCACCCACTGACCGATTTTGTAATTTGGATATTTAGCTTGGGCATTACCTACTCCTTCCTGTCGTTCCAAAGCCATTGTATTAGATTTTTGAACCGTTTTCCATACATCCTTCATCATTCAACTGAAATCTTTTACTGTTTCTTCGACTTTTCCGTTTTTCTGCCTGATTACATCAAAAGGGGCGGCATTTTTCTCCCATAGACTACTTCATAAGGTGACATGCCAGTTGCTTCATGCGTTTTGGCGTTGTATACCGACACGATTATTGGTAAATACGTATCCCAATTAGAATGTTGTTCGTTAATATAATAACTAAGCATCTTGCTAAGTGTCCGATGAACTCTTTCTGTGCGCCCGTTGCACTGAGGGTGTAACGGAGTTGTGCGTAATTTACGTATTTTTAGTAAGTGGCATAGCTGTTTCATTAATTCAGACACAAAATTAGATCCCTGATCTGTGATAATTGTGGTGTCACCGCCAGACACCACACTTGCTAGGTGGTATCTTTAAATCGGCCGCAGTCCATTAGTACATGTCGGACCCGCGTGTCGCCACTGTCAGTACTTGCAGACCTAGCGCCACCACATGGCAGGTCTAGAAAGACGGACTAGCACTCGCCCCAGTTGTACGACGACTTTGCTAGCGACTACACATATGAAGCCTTTCTCTCATTTGCCGAGAGACAGTTAGTATAGCCTTCAGCTAAGTCCATGACTATGACCTAGCAAGGCGCCATTAGCCTTACAGTGCTTGTAATTAAAGTCTCATTTGTATCGCCAAGAGCGATGTACCACAAGGATGAAGTAAAGTTAAGTATCCGAGGAACTGCATACTTTTCTCTATAGCATTCACAAAGTATCCTGTTCCAGAACTCACGCCAGCCGGCGTGTGTGTACGCGTGCCTTTCGGTTACTTCCGAGTGACGTGGCTGTCTTGCTACGCCACAACAATAATAGCTTCAGGTACGCCAAATTTAAGTATCCAGTTGTAACTAAAGCTTGGGCAACTGTATTTCCTTGTTGATCTGGGAGACTCACCATAGCTAGATAGCGTGAAAAGTGATCTATAATTGTAAGAACATACTTATTACCTGCAGGTGTTTTATGAAATGGCCCGTAGAGATCCACTCCGCAGATTTGAAATGGACATGAAGCCTCGGGGAGCATCTGAAGGGTATTTCTAAACGAGAAAGTTCAGCTCGTTGTGCGCACGCATGCAATTACGAACGTATTGCGCAACATCCTGCTCTCTGGTTTGCCACCAAAATCGCTCTGCTACACGTCTTTAGGTTGTCCGCTGTCCACCGTGTCCTGCAAGGATATGATCATGGGCATCTGCCATTATTTCTTGTCTAAGATGTTGGGGAACAACAATTCGCGGTCCAAGTTTTGTTTTATGGCATAATACACCATCTTCAAAGCAAAATTGTTTTTGAGTTGCTTTTTTTTTGCATTCTGTATCCTCATCTTGTGCCTTTCTCCAGTCCTCAGTATCTCTGCCTGTTGCTTCTAAAAGTGCTATTATCCGACTTAGGCAATCTGCATTCGTGTGTTTTTTGCCTGGTTTGTGGATAACTTCGAAATCCATTTCAGAAAGACATAGGGTAAGACGACTAGATGGATCCTTTAACCCAAGCAACCATTTTAAAGCTGCGTGGTCAGTAATAACCTTGAATTTCCTACCATACAAGTAGCATTTAAAGTATTTGATGCCATAAATAACACTTAACAATTCTTTCTCCGTTGTGGAATAATTTCTTTCTGCCGTTGTTAGTTGTCTCGAAGCGTAGGCTATGGGGTGTTCCGCGCCATTAATATTCTGACTCAAAACAACTCCTACTGAATGACCACTTGCATCACAGGATAAAATAAATTCTTTATTATAATCTGGGTAGGCTAATAATAGACTGTGTGTTAACTTATCTTTAAGGGTCTGAAATGCTGATTCACAATCTTCAGACAACTGAAATTTTGCACCCTTTTTTAATAATTGGGTTAAGGGTCAGGCAATTTCATCAAAATTTTGAACATATTTTCGGTAATACGATGCGAGACCAATGAAACTTTGTACTTCCTTAACACGTTGTGGTGTTGGGAAGTCCTTAACTGCCGAAATTAATCGAGGATCTGTTTTAATTCCTTTTTCACTAATGACATGCCCTAGGTATGTAACCTCTGTCAATGCAAAACTACATTTTTCCATATGTAATGTTAATTGAGCTTTTCTAAGTCTCTGAAAGACATTACGCAAATGCACAGCATGTTCATTAATGTCTTTGGAGAATACAATAATATCGTCTAGATATACACAACATTGCTGAGTTTGGAGTCCTCACAATACTCCATCGAATAGTCTTTGAAAAGTTGCTGGTGCGTTTTTCAAACCGAAAGGCATTCTTTTAAATTGCCAGTGGCCTCCAGGGGTAGAAAATGCTGTTTTATGCCTATATTCAGGTGCAACTTCCAATTGATGATATCCGCTACATAGATCGATTGTTGAAAAGTATTTACTGTTACCCAAACTGTCAATGATATCTGTAATGTTTGGAAGAGGATAAACATCTGAGATTGTTTGTTTGATAAGGTGTCTGTAGTCACAACAAAATCTAAACGTTTCGTACCGTCGGGAGATGTCTTGGGAATAATTACAATATTTGAATTATAAGGCGAATCAGAATATTCTATAATTCCATCTTCTAGATGCTGTTCTAAAAATTCGCCCAGTACTGGCTGTAAGTGATGCGGAACTCTATCAGGCTTCCTATAAACTGGGGGGCTATTTCCTGTTGGGATCCTATGCTGTGTGATATCTGTTGCTGGCAGTGGACCTTCTGCATTAAATAAATCTTGGAACTCAACTAAAACTGCTTCTATCATGTCTCTATCATTTCCTTTCAAATGCTCAATCTTCTGGCGTAATGCAGTTTAATAGGCGTCTGGTTTCTGACCATCAGCAATATCTGACCAAATGAAATCTTCTTCTTCAAAAGTACTGACTGTAGCTACTAATATTCCCTTATGCAACTCTTTGTCCTCCACTCCGAAATTGTCAATATGTACCGGTACTTTCCTTTCTCCCTCAACGTCTTGAACCCGTACAACACTTCTACGTACAAAACAATGTGATACATCTAATTCCTCATTTTCCTCTAATGGCTCTATTAGACACACTGTATCTGTAGGTACCTCGAGGTCAACGGTTATCCAGAGAAGTTTTCCTGACCCAAATGGTATCTTATCCTGCAAATCAACCTTCAAGGACGTTGCACGCAGTATAGCTGATTTCGCTTTCCGGTTGGGGAAATCTTGCGGCAGGGGGCCTTTTGCAGCGGTGTCACCTAGCTGAAACACTATTCCGCTAAGTTCTACAGTTTGCTGTCTGAGGTCGATTTTAGCGTGATGTTTATTCAGGAAATCCAGCCCTAGGATCGCACTGTACCCGTCAGTTACCTTTGTTACCATTTCTACATCTTCTTCAAATTGTACACCGTGAATATAGAAAATCAATTATGTACATCCTAATGACTTCACTCTACCTTCTCCTACTCCACTCAATCTATACCTTAGAGGGTCATATTCCTTTTCTCCAATGCATTCATTACTCACTATTGATACTTTTGCGCCTGTATCCACGAGTATCCTTACCTCTTTATCCTGCATGGTAGCAGATAACCAGCATTCCGCCTTCACATTCGCCTTAATGGCATGAAATTTTATTGGGAACGCCTGGCGGCGGATCTGACATTCCTGTTTGAGTTTAACTGATTTCTATTTCCAAAAACTTTCTTAAACCTGCATTCCTTGAATCTGTGACCTATCCTTTGACAATTAGTGCATTTAGGTTGTCAGCAATTTTTTGCTGTATGTCCCTGTCGATCGCACCTAAAACATCGTACTCCTGCTGAAAATACATTTCGCTTCTCCTTGTATCTGGTGGCAATGTCTATTTCTTCGAAAGCTGTCGCCACAGACACAGCTCATGCTAAATTTTTAGGAAACTCTGCCCTGACACGACGGGACGTTTCAGTAGGTAACCCACGTAAAAATGTATCCAGAGCTCTATCTTCTGCCTCTTGTAAAATAACTTTATTTGCTTCATCACTAGTTGTCAACTGATTGGTGTTAATATTAACGTTTCTAATCCTATCTACAAAGCTTTCTAACGACTCGTTTTGCCTCTGAGTGATAGTGTTTAACTGTTCCCTATAAAATCTACAGCTGTTCTGTTTTTGAAAACGTTCAAGCAATCCTTTCTTCAATTCCTCAAATGTTGGAGCATTCCGTAATTCTTCATGGTATAATACGTGTGCTTTAGCCTCTCCTAGCAATCTTAACTTTGTCATTTGTAAGAACTGTTCATCTGACTATGATCCTAACTTTGCAGCTGCTACTAAATCATCTACATCTACATCTACATTTATACTCCGCAAGCCACCCAATGGTGTGTGGCGGAGGGCACTTTACGTGCCACTGTCATTACCTCCCTTTCCTATTCCAGTCGTGTATGGTTCGTGGGAAGAACGACTGTCTGAAAGCCTCCGTGTGCGCTCTAGTCTCTCTAATTATACATTCGTGATCTCCTCGGGAGGTATAAGTAGGGGGTAGCAATATATTCGATAACTCATCCAGAAACGCACCCTCTCGAAACCTGGCGAGCAAGCTACACCGCGATGCAGAGCGCCTCTCTTGCAGAGTCTGCTACTTGAGTTTGTTAAACATGTCCGCAACGCTATCACGGTTACCAAATAACCCTGTGACGAAATGAGCCGCTCTTCTTTGGATCTTCTCTATCTCCTCCGTCAACCCAATCTGGTACGGATCCCACACTGATGAGCAATACTCAAGTATAGGTCGAACGAGTGTTTTGTAAGCCACCTCCTTTGTTGGTGGACTACATTTTCTAAGGACTCTCCCAATGAATCTCAACCTGGTACCCGCCTTACCAACAATTAATTTTATATGATCATTCCACTTCAAATCGCTCCAAACGCATACTCCCTGATATTTTACAGAAGTAACTGCTGCCAGTGTTTGTTCCACTATCATATAATCATACAATAAAGGATCCTTCTTTCTATGTATTCGCAATACGTTACATTTGTCTATGTTAAGGGTCAGTTGCCACTCCCTGCACCAAGTGCCTATCCGCTGCAGATCTTCCTGCATTTCGCTGCAATTTTCTAATGCTGCAACTTCTCTGTATACTACAGCATCATCCGTGAAAAGCCGCATGGACCCTCCGACACTATCTACTAGGTCATTTATATATATTGTGGAAAGCAATGGTGCCATAACACTCCCCTGTGGCACGCCAGAGGTTACTTTAACGTCTGTAGACGTCTCTCCATTGATAACAACATGCTGTGTTCTGTTTGCTAAAAACTCTTCAATCCAGCCACACAGCTGGTCTGATATTCCGTAGGCTCTTACTTTGTTTATCAGGCGGCAGTGCAGAACTGTATCGAACGCCTTCCGGAAGTCAAGAAAAATAGCATCTACCTGGGAGCCTGTATCTAATATTTTCTGGGTCTCATGAACAAATAAAGCGAGTTGGGTCTCACACGATCGCTATTTCCGGAATCCATGTTGATTCCTACATAGTAGATTCTGGGTTTCCAAAAACGACATGATACTCGAGCAAGAAACATGTTCTAAAATTCTACAACAGATCGACGTGAGAGATATAGGTCTATAGTTTTGCGCATCTGCTCGACGAACCTTCTTGAAGACTGGGACTACCTGTGCTCTTTTCCAATAATTTGGAACCTTCCGTTCCTCTAGAGACTTGCGGTCCACGGCTGTTAGAAGGGGGGCAAGTTCTTTTGCGTACTCTGTGTACAATCGAATTGGTATCCCGTCAGGTACAGTGGACTTTCCTCTGTTGAGTGATTCCAGTTGCTTTTCTATTCCTTGGACACTTATTTCGATGTCAGCCATTTTTTCGTTTGTGCGAGGATTTAGAGAAGGAACTGCAGTTCAGTCTTCCTCTGTGAAACAGCTTTGGAAAAAGGTGTTTAGTATTTCAGCTTTATGCGTGTCATCCTCTGTTTCAATGCCTTCATCATCCCAGAGTGTCCGGATATGCTGTTTCGAGCCACTTACTGATTTAACGTAAGACCAGAACTTCCTAGGATTTTCTGTCAAGTCGGTACATAGAATTTTACTTTCGAATTCACTGAACGCTTCACGCGTAGCCCTCCTTATGCTAACTTTGACATCGTTTAGCTTCTGTTTGTCTGAGAGGTTTTGGCTGTGTTTAAACTTGGAGTGAAGCTCTCTTTGCTTTCGCAGTAGTTTCCTAACTTTGTTGTTGTACCACGGTGGGTTTTTCCCGTCCCTCACAGTTTTACTCGGCACGTACCTGTCTTAAACGCATTTTACGATTGCCTTGAACTTTTTCCATAAACAATCAACATTGTCAGTGTTGGAACAGAAATTTTCGTTTTGATCTGTTAGGTAGTCTGAAATCTGCCTTCTATTACTCTTGCTAAACAGATAAACCTTCCTCCCTTTTTTTATATTCCTATTAACTTCCATATTCAGGGATGCTGCAACGGCCTTATGATCACTGATTCCCTGTTCTGCACATACAGAGTCGAAAAGTTCGGGTCTGTTTGTTATCAGTAGGTCCAAGATGTTATCTCCACGAGTCGGTTCTCTGTTTAATTGCTCGACGTAATTTTCGGATAGTGCACTCAGTATAATGTCACTCGATGCTCTGTCCCTACCATCCGTCCTAAACATCTGAGTGTCCCAGTCTATATCTGGTAAATTGAAATCTCCACCTAAGACTATAACATGCTGAGAAAATGTATGTGAAATGTATTCCAAATTTTCTCTCAGTTGTTCTGCCACTAATGCTGCTGAGTCGGGGGGTCGGTAAAAGGAGCCAATTATTAACCTAGCTCGGTTGTTGAGTGTAACCTCCACCCATAATAATTCACAGGAACTATCCACTTCTACTTCACTACAGGATAAACTACTACTAACAGCGACGAACACTCCACCACTGGTTGCATGAAATCTATCCTTTCTAAACACCATCTGTATCTTTGTAAAAATTTCGGCAGAATTTATCTCTGGCTTCAGCCAGCTTTCTATACCTATAACGATTTCAGCTTCGGTGCTTTCTATCAGCACTTGAAGTTCCGGTACTTTACCAACACAGCTTCGACAGTTCACAATTACAATACTGATTGCTGCTTGGTCCCCGCATGTCCTGACTTTGCCCCGCACCTGTTGAGGCTGTTCCCCTTTCTGTACTTGCCCGAGGCCATCTAACCTAAAAAACCGCCCAGCCCACGCCACACAACCCCTGCTACCCGTGTAGCCGCGTGTTGCATGTAGTGGACTCCTGACCTATCCAGCGGAACCCGAAACCCCACCACCCTATGGCGCAAGTCGAGGAATCTGCAGCCCACACGGTCGCAGAACCGTCTCAGCCTCTGATTCAGACCCTCCACTCGACTCTGTACCAAAGGTCCGCAGTCAGTCCTGTCGACGATGCTGCAGATGGTAAGCTCTGCTTTCATCCCGCTTGCGAGACTGGCAGTCTTCACCAAATCAGATAGCCGCCGGAAGCCAGAGAGGATTTCCTCCAATCCATAGCGACACACATAATTGGTGCCGACATGAGCGACCACCTGCAGATGGGTGCACCCTGTACCCTTCATGGCATCCGGAAGGACCCTTTCCACTTCTGGAATGACTCCCCCCGGTATGCACACGGAGTGCACATTGGTTTTCTTCCTCTCTCTTGCTGCCATATCCCTAAGAGGCCCCATTACGAACCTGACGTTGGAGCTCCCAGCTACCAGTAAGCCCACCCTCTGTGACCGCCCAGATATTGCAGACTGAGGGGCAACCTCTGGAACAGGACAAGCAGCCATGTCAGGCCAAAGACCAGTATCAGCCTGAGACAGAGCCTGAGACCGGTTCGTCAGACAAGCTGGAGAGGCCTTCCGTTCAGCCCTCCGGAATGTCTTTTGCCCCCTGCCACACCTTGAGACGACCTCCCACTCTACCACAGGTGAGAGATCAGCCTCAATGCGGGCAGTATACCGGGCAACCGCAGTCGTAGTCCGATCGGGGGATGCGTGGGACGAGCTGGCCGTCCCTGACAAACCCCCATCTGGACCCCCACAGTGATGCCCATTGGCAACAGCCTCAAGCTGTGTGACCGAAGCCAACACTGCCTGAAACTGGGAGCGAAGGGATGCCAACACAACCTGCATCCAAACACAGCAGTTGCAGTCCCTATCCATACTAAAGCTGTTGTGCAAAGAACGTCTGAACTAATCTACAGAGAGCGCAAACAAATCGACACAAAATTTAAAGGGTTATTGAAATACAAGACTGCCTAGTAAATTCAGTAATGCTGCTACTTGCGCACTGCTGACACACTGCTCGGCGGCGGAAGGAGACTACGCGATTTTACACGATTCAGATACTAAAACGCGATGCTACAACTCTCAAATACTATAATACCCCGAAATTTATGAATTAAACAATGCAAGTACCAAAAAACATGCAAAGAAATTAAGAATTAAACTATGTAACAAATGAGTGAGCTAGGAGTATACGACTTGCTGCTGCAGCTGCTTATCCAACGGCGGCAGGGAGCATCAAAAAAGGCTGTTATGTCCTCGCCAGGTTTAGCTGAAAAAGGAGTTACCAAGGCTGCTGCTGAGGAATCTAGGGTGGGAGGGATTGAACTGGTTTGCCTAACTTCACTCAACTGTTTAAATAATGCATTATTATCACTTTTAAGCTGTGCTATCTGATTAACTAAGCTCTGAATAGCTTCCTCAGTAGAAACCGCTTCTGGTGCTGACTCTGACTTTGTACGATTTCGTGTCATCATTTTACAAACTATTAGTTATGCAATCTTACTACACTGAATTCAAAAGATGTTTGAATATTTTCGATAAACTCTTAAAATTATAGGGGGAGAATACACTTTTAAATAAAGAAAATATTACGACTGCTATGCGAACCCCTATCCTTTCACACATTAAATGATACTAACTGTGGACTTTTAGTGACGGTCATTCACACCTCATATTGAGCCAAGGGTTTTTTCTCTGACACCAAATGTAACACTTGTGTCACTAAATGTAACTGGGTTTTCCATTTTGATGCTAGTCAATTGCCAGGATGAGCATTACTGCAAAGGGCATTTGATTCTAAAGCATTCTGTCAGGGTGAAAATACTAAATTAATTACTTTTTCTCTCTTAACAACATGTGGGCAGGGTGGGTTCTTCCTTGGCTCGGGTATGAGGTAGAATGAAACAGCATTTTTACATAAGATAACTTTTATTGAAGATTTGTACAACTGTTTCCTTACTAGATGTTCTGGCTCAGAGAACGGCAGCTGTGTCATTTGCAAAGCCTTCTGCTGCGGCAGCGGCGGCGGCGGCGTCTGATTACGCATGGCAGTGTGTATCTTGTGTCGCCATCTCGCCCAGTTGACTGGAGACACGCAGCGCGAGGTGGCCTGTTTAATTATTGCGAGCGAAGTCGTGCATCGGGTGGTGATACCTTGGATGTGGCATCCCAGTGTTTCTCTTCTCTAAGCGGCCGCGTGTGTTGTGCGTCGGCCAGTGGAGCGGCGCGGTGGGGGAAGGCTGACGGCTGAATCGACAGCGTCTGCTTATGTGGGGAGGGCGATGGCTTCTTCTGAACTTGCTGACTTCACGGTCATTGTCTCTTTCTGCTCTGCTGTTCTGCCCGCTGTTTGCCAGTGTGTAATTCTTCTAAACTAAACTAAGTTTTTCATTTATTTTATAATTTCTACTTCACTTTGATTTCACTAATTTATTTACTTATCTTAAGTACCACTCAACAGAATAGAATTACTGTATCAATTGTCCAGGTGTGTATATATATAAGATCGATAGTAAATTACTCGTCCTACATGCAAATAAAAAATATAGATACTCCATTTGCATGTAAAGTTCGAATAATTCAACCGTTATTTACGTCCCAGCAGATGTGTACTACACTACTGAATGCTATTTCAATATTTGATATATAATGTATAGCTAAAAATAGTCCAGTTACGATTTGAATTACCAAACACAATCCTAGTAGGGACCCAAAATTTCATTAAAATGAAATATTTGTTGGTGCAGGTAAATCAACTACGGAGTTGTTAATACTTTTAATTAAAGGATGTCTTAATTGTAAGGGTTTATTCATTAGTAAATTATCTTATTTTACAAATAGGCCCCTGGTTAATATTAGTAATTTTAACTACTGCATATAGTGCGACCGTGTGGGCTGCAGATTCCTCGACTTGCGCCATAGGGTGGTGGGGTTTCAGGTTCCGCTGGATAGGTCAGGAGTCCACTACACGCAACAAGTGGCTACACGGGTAGCAGGGGTTGTGTGGCATGGGCTGGGCGGTTTTTTAGGTTAGATGGCCTCGGGCAAGTACAGAAAGGGCAACAGCCTCAACGGGTGCGGGGCAAAGTCAGGACATGCGGGTACCAAGCAGCAATCGGTATTGTAATTGTAAACTGTTGAAGCTGCGTTGGTAAAGTACCGGAACTTCAAGCTCTGATAGAAAGCACCAAAGCTGAAATCGTTATAGGTACAGAAAGCTGGCGTAAGCCAGAGCTAAATTCTGCCGAAATTTTTACAAAGGTACAGACAGTGTTTAGAAAGGATAGATTGCATGCAACCGGTGGTGAAGTGTTCGTCGCTGTTAGTAGTAGTTTATCCTGTAGTGAAGTAGAAGTGGATAGTTCCTGTGAATTATTATGGGTGGAGGTTACACTCAACAACCGAGCTAGGTTAATAATTGGCTCCTTTTACCGACCCCCCGACTCAGCAGCATTAGTGGCAGAACAACTGAGAGAAAATTTGGAATACATTTCACATACATTTTCTCAGCATGTTATAGTCTTAGGTGTTGATTTCAATTTACCAGATATAGACTGGGACACTCAGATGTTTAGGACGGGTGGTAGGGACAGAGCATCGAGTGACATTATACTGAGTGCACTATCCGAAAATTACGTAGAGCAATTAAACAGAGAACCGACTCGTGGAGATAACATCTTGGACCTACTGATAACAAACAGACCCGAACTTTTCGACTCTGTATGTGCAGAACAGGGAATCAGTGATCATAAGGCCGTTGTAGCATCCCTGAATATGGAAGTTAATAGGAATATAAAAAAAGGGAGGAAGGTTTATCTGTTTAGCAAGAGTAATAGAAGGCAGATTTCAGACTACCTAACAGATCAAAACGAAAATTTCTGTTCCAACACTGACAATGTTGATTGTTTATGGAAAAAGTTCAAGGCAATCGTAAAATGCGTTTTAGACAGGTACGTGCCGAGTAAAACTGTGAGGGACGGGAAAAACCCACCGTGGTACAACAACAAAGTTAGGAAACTACTGCGAAAGCAGAGCTTCACTCCAAGTTTAAACGCAGCCAAAACCTCTCGGACAAACAGAAGCTAAACGATGTCAAAGTTAGCGTAAGGAGGGCTATGCGTGAAGCATTCAGTGAATTCGAAAGTAAAATACTAGGTACCGACTTGACAGAAAATCCTAGGAAGTTCTGGTCTTACGTTAAATCAGTAAGTGGCTCGAAACAGCATGTCCAGACACTCCGGGATGATGATGGCATTGAAACAGAGGATGACAAGCATAAAGCTGAAATACTGAACCCCTTTTTCCAAAGCTGTTTCACAGAGGAAGACCGCACTGCAGTTCCTTCTCTAAATCCTCGCACAAACGAAAAAATGGCTGACATCGAAATAAGTGTCCAAGGAATAGAAAAGCAACTGGAATCACTCAACAGAGGAAAGTCCACTGTACCTGACGGGATACCAATTCGATTCTACACAGAATACGCGAAAGAACTTGCCCCCCTTCTAACAGCCGTGTACCGCAAGTCTCTAGAGGAACGGAAGGTTCCAAATGATTGGAAAAGAGCACAGGTAGTCCCAGTCTTCAAGAAGGTTCGTCGAGCAGATGCGCAAAACTATAGACCTATATCTCTCACGTCGATCTGTTGTAGAATTTTAGAACATGTGTTTTGCTCGAGTATCATGTCGTTTTTGGAAACTCAGAATCTACTATGTAGGAATCAACATGGATTCCGGAAACAGCGATCGTGTGAGACCCAACTCGCTTTATTTGTTCATGAGACCCAGAAAATATTAGATACAGGCTCCCAGGTAGATGCTATTTTTCTTGACTTCCGGAAGGCGTTCGATACAGTTCTGCACTGTCGCCTGATAAACAAAGTAAGAGCCTACAGAATATCAGACCAGCTGTGTGGCTGGATTGAAGAGTTTTTAGCAGACAGAACACAGCATGTTGTTATCAACGGAGAGACATCTACAGACGTTAAAGTAACCTCTGGCGTGCCACAGGGGAGTGTTATGGGACCATTGCTTTTCACAATATATATAAATGACCTAGTAGATAGTGTCGGAAGTTCCATGCGGCTTTTCGCGGATGATGCTGTAGTATACAGAGAAGTTGCATCATTAGAAAATTGTAGCGAAATGCAGGAAGATCTGCAGTGGATAGGCACTTGGTGCAGGGAGTGGCAACTGACCCTTAACATAGACAAATGTAATGTATTACGAATACATAGAAAGAAGGATCCTTTATTGTATGATTATATGATAGCGGAACAAACACTGGTAGCAGTTACTTCTGTAAAATATCTGGGAGTATGCGTGCGGAACGATTTGAAGTGGAATGATCATATAAAATTAATTGTTGGTAAGGCGGGTACCAGGTTGAGATTCATTGGGAGAGTCCTTAGAAAATGTAGTCCATCAACAAAGGAGGTGGCTTACAAAACACTCGTTCGACCTATACTTGAGTATTGCTCATCAGTGTGGGATCCATACCAGATCGGGTTGACGGAGGAGATAGAGAAGATCCAAAGAGGAGCGGCGCGTTTCGTCACAGGGTTATTTGGTAACCGTGATAGCGTTATGGAGATGTTTAACAAACTCAAGTGGCAGACTCTGCAAGAGAGGCGCTCTGCATCGCGGTGTAGCTTGCTCGCCAGGTTTCGAGAGGGTGCGTTTCTGGATGAGGTATCGAATATATTGCTTCCCCCTAGTTATACCTCCCAAGGAGATCACGAATGTAAAATTAGAGAGATTAGAGCGCGCACAGAGGCTTTCAGACAGTCGTTCTTCCCGCGAACCATACGCGACTGGAACAGGAAAGGGAGGTAATGACAGTGGCACGTAAAGTGCCCTCTGCCACACACCGTTGGATGGCTTGCGGAGTATAAATATAGATGTAGATGTAGATGTAGACCTATTTCAAAATTTTACGCGTATGCCGATGGACAATTTTCGCTGCTGCTTACTACGACTGAGGGAAAAACTGCCTAGCAGAGCACCAACTGCAGACGAGCAGTCTCATAAGGGGACGACACGACGATCAGATTTTTGTAATTTTTTATGTTTATGGTATGTTTAGTTCAGAACTCAAATATACCTCTTCCAAAGTATCTAGTCGTTATAATCAATGTTACTCACAGAGGTCCAGGGAGCACTTAATTATCGTATGGCAGCGAAACTTGGTAGATATTCTAATGCGGAATCGCTTTACGGTGGAAAAAAGTTAACTGCAATTTCGGTCACCAGGTGTAAATATGGCGCTGTGAATGCAAGGAAGACGTATAGAAATGTTTCCGTATTTAATGCATTAAGAATGGGACATGGGCAGAAAAGGTCAAACCAGTGAGAAAAGCATAATGTTGGTTTTATTATTAACTGTCAGTTACACAATTTGCTCAATATCAGCGCCAGAGACGTCGACGAGATACTGTACAGATTTGCACCTGGTGGCCAAAATTGGAACTAATTTAATTCCAGTGTATACTGGTTCTTGTTGCAACCCTTGTTCACTTAAGTATGAGCAGCCCTTAGCGGCTCGCCATCTTATTTGCAATTATTCATGACGTCGCCTTTCCGGTTTAGATTTTTTAAAATGTGACTTGTAAGTACTGCATCTCTTTCCAGTCGGTACAAACTTTAATTTTGTTAATGTATTATATACCTAATATGTTTTAGAACAGTTATTTTAATTCTGAAGACGACGCTCATAGTAGCGTCAAAACCTGGTCAATTTTAACTCAATATTTGTGACCGAGGTCTTATTTGTTCTAATATATACTGGTTCCGTTTTAACGCATTAGTATATCTAACCAAGTTTCGCTGCCATGCAACAACTACAGCGCACATTGGACCTGCATGAGTAACTGCACTTTAATTACACCCGCCCGTTAGTTCCATGTAACTGAGAAAAATATTCGAGGAATTCGACTTCAAAGTTTTTCGACCATTTTTAATATGCTTAACTTTCGATAATCGATGTGGCTATGTGGTAAACTGCTCACCTGGAGTGTGTGTGTGTGTGTGTATGTGTATGTGTGTGTGTGTGTGTGTGTGTGTGTGTGTGAGGGGGGGGGGGGGGGCATGAGTTACAAGGAAAGAAGAAGAGTAAAATGGAAACGAACAAGAAATCACTTATTCTTTGATTAGCTTTTTCATTAAAAATGTGCAAAAAGGCTACAGTTTTTCCAATTTGCTAAATTCCTCACATATTAGCTCTTTTTCTGTTTGGCAATGGCAAGGAAAGCGTTTCTGAAGAAGAGAAATTTGTTAACATCGAGTATAGATTTAAGTGTCAGGAAGTCGTTTCTGAAAGTATTTGTATGGAGTGTAGCCATGATGGAAGTGAAACATGGACGATAAATAGTTTGGATAGGAAGAGAATAGAAGCTTTCAAAATGTGGTGCTACAGAGGAATGCTGAAGATTAGATGGGTAGATCACATAACTAATGAGGAGGTATTGAACAGAATTGGGGAGAAGAGGAGTTTGTGGGACAACTTGATGAGAAGAAGGGACCGGTTGGTAGGACATGTTCTGAGGCATCAAGGGATCACAAATTTTAGCATTGGAGGGCAGCGTGGAGGGTAAAAATCGTAGAGGGAGACCAAGAGATGAATACACTATGCAGATTCAGAAGGATGTAAGTTGCAGTAGGTACTGGGAGATGAAGAAGCTTGCACAGGATAGAGTAGCATGGAGAGCTGCATCAAACCAGTCTCAGGACTGAAGACCACAACAACAACAACAACAACAACAACAATAACATTGTCTCGTTTCGTTCCCCCCTGTTTAAACTAATGTTCGGCCTCGGTGTGATTCCTTAACTTGGTTGAACAGAAAAAAACGGAAACCGATGTGTTCAACCTCAGTTAGCCCTTTAAAAAATCCTGGCGGAATAAAATTTGTAAACACAAGTGCAAGTTCTGTGAACATTTAGGTGAAATCTAAAATACAAAAAGATAAATAAAAATTAATTTGTAATTTTTAAATTATACAGGCTTGATTAACATTCGTTTATAAAAGATCGGCAATTAAGAATTTTTGCGTGCAATTTGTAATTAGAAAAGTGAAAACGTGCATTTTTTATAAAAATTACAATTAGATGTGTTGAATAGCATATAGTTTTGATGAATTTTGTATTTAAATGATGTAGGTGTTGGAATTGAACGGAGAAAAAGAAAAAAGGAAAAAAAGTGACCAAAACAAAATGCGATCTGTGATCACCAGTATCGTAAGTTTTATGTATTCTACGCTAGGCGGAAATGCTCGTAGGACATGCACCTTTGTCTAAAAATTTGATGCCACCTGGAATTTTTTTGGTATTGTATATAAACTTTTATTTAAAATTTTGACAAATACAGATACGTACATGGAGATGTACATTTTCACGTTGTTCTTTGTTTGTTTTCTTGTATTCTCTTTGTTAATCGTCCACTATTATTCGTTATTTGTCTTCCAGTTGGTTTTTACGTAATTTATTTATGCACGTTTAATGGTTTTATTGCTTTGGTGTGTTGTAGTAGAATGCAGTGGTTTCTTTTTTCGCATCTATGTTAGCGCGTTACAGAACTTCCACATAAAGTGGTATGGCCGCTGTATGTGGCGAAGAAAAAATAATACATGTGAAATGTAATTTGAAGGATATTACTACCCTGAACTTCGGTGGACTAGTCAGTTTTACATACTTATTCATGATGTTAGCGCCCGCAGACGGAAATTTGAATCATCGATTTTACTGGACGACCAGGAATTTAAAGGACTGTATAATGATTCCGATCAATTCGGATTGCAATGAATGACAACGTGTGTAGAGAAACACTTATTATTGACAACAAAAATGGCTCTGAGCACTATGGGACTTAACATCTATGGTCATCAGTCCCCTAGAACTTGGAACAACTTAAACCTAACTAACCTAAGGACATCACACAACACCCAGTCATCACGAGGCAGAGAAAATCCCTGACCCCGCCGGGAATCGAACTCGGGAACCCGGGCGGGGGAAGCGAGAACGCTACCGTACGACCACAAGCTGCGGACTATTATTGACAACAATCACACACAAAGAAAATACACATATTAGCCTTTTAGCATACGAGGCGCGCGAGCCCCGACGTCCGACAGCCGTGCGACTGAGATCCATTCAGAACTGCACGTCTCTCCCTCGCCGTTAGGTGCTCTTGGAGGGGTGGCCCAATGTACAAATACGAGGGCTATCCACAAAGTACATTACGTTTTGGAATTAAAAATAAATAAAGTATTGGAAATTTTTTTATTATATACAGATGAAAGCCACACTTAAATACTACTTTTCCAAATAGTTGCCATTTAAATTAAGGCACTAATAGTAGCGATGGACGAGCTCGGAAATTCCTTCGTCGTAAAATTCGGCCGCCTGCGCCTTCAACCACGTGGTTACCTCTTCTTGAAGCTGTGCGTCGTCATCAAAACGCTGCATAGCCAACGACTTCTTCATTGCTGGGAATAAGTGGAAGTCGCTCGGTGCCAGGTCGGGACTGTACGGCGGATGAGGAAACAACTCCCACTTAAAAGATTCGAGAACTTCACGAGTGGCATTTGATGTGTGGGCCCGGGAGTTGTCGTGAATCGGCAAGATCTTTGAGCCCAACTTTCACCTGCGCTTGTTTTGTATTGCTCTTCTGAGGTTGTGCAGAGTTTGGCAATACCTTTGAGAGTTTATTGTAGTGCCTCTTTCCAGGAAATCCACAAAAATCACACCTGTTCTGTCCCAAAAGACAGTCGCCATCACCTTCCTTGCCGACATTGTCTGCACGCATTTCTTGGGTTTTTGGGGGGAATTTGTGTGCCCCCACTGCATTGACTGCAATTTTGTCTCGCAGTTCACATGCTTAACCCATGTTTCGTCACCAGTAACGATGCGATCGAGTAATGAGTCGCCATCGTAAGCGTGCAAAAACGTTAACGCTGCAGCCATTTGCAGATTGTTGTGAATCTCTGTCAAGATTTTGGGTATCTATCTTGCACAAAACTTGTGGTAACCGAGCTTTTCGGTAATGATTTCGCGCAACAAACTTCGTGAAATTTGTGGAAAACTCATAGAGAGTTCCGTTATTGTGAAATTACGGTTTTCACGGACCGCGGCATCGACGTTTTCGACAAGTTCGGCAGTCACTATCCTGGGTCCTCGTCGTGAACGATAATTCGGCCATTTTTAAATTTTATGACCCATTGACGCACTCCACCTTCAGTGATTATGTTGTCTCCATACACTTACAAAGCTGCCGATAGATTTCTATCGGTGTACAGTTTTTTGCAGACAGAAACTTTTACAGCACGCACTTCACACTTCACGGCATTTTCAATTGACGCTGAAATTTCAAACTGTCACAGTAACTCAACGGAGTACAGCACGAACCTCTCACTAGCACGGCAGGATGCCGACTGAGCGGCGGAATGCCATGACACCAAGATGGCCGCGCTAGCCCCGCCCCTAACGGACACAAACGAAAACGTAACGTACTTTGTGGATAGCTCTCGTACCTCCAGAGAGGGCAGCACTGTCCACAGACTCACTCACATGTAACCACCGAACATACCTGCCGGCAAAGGAATATTAATTTCCTTCCAGCATAATACAAGTAACACAAGTCCTGCTAAATCATAGAAAGTATCACAACTAAATGCACACAACATTGCGTCCTTCAGTCAGGTATTCTGTCCATAGTGTTTGTAACTGTAATCTCGAAATCACAATCACAGAAACAAATATACATTTAAACATAAAACATGACGAAAGACCTCCACAACACCAACTCCCGTATCTTTTATCCCACGGCTGGCGTCCCCCAGGGTTCTGTCCTCTCCCCTCTCCTTTATCTCTAGTACACAGCTGATATGCCCAAGCCACCCCCACCAGTCCACCTTCTCCAGTCTGCTGATGACACCGCCTTCCTGGCTCTCTATCCTACCCTTCAACGGTCTCAACGTACCCTCCAAACCCACCTTAACCATTCACCACTTGGTGTAACCAGTGGTTCCTCCGTCTCAACCCCTCCAAAACCCAGGCAATCATCATAGGCCGCACCACTCGCTCCTTTCGCCTCCATGATTTCTACCTCACCCTTTATGGTCGTCCCATCCAGCTCACCCCCACCCTGAAATACCTTGGCCTCACCCTTGACCGACACCTCATCTGGACCCCTCATCTCCAGACCGTCCAGCAGAAAGCCCATTCCCGCCTCCGCCTTCTGAAACTCCTGTCTGGCCGGACATGGCGATTGCATCCTTCTACCATCCTCCACACCTACAAGTCCCTCATCCGTCCTATCCTCTGTTATGCCAGCGTTGCCAGGATCTCCGCCCCCACCCGCTTTTACAAGGCCCTCCAAATCCTCGAACACCATGCGCTCCGCCTTGCCTTCCGTATCCGCCTTCCTTCCCCCACATGGCTCCTGTATGAACTGATCCCCTTCCCTCACCTCCTCCTGTTCCTCCAACATCTCCGCATCCTTTACATTGTCCGCAGGCTCGATTCCCCCCACCCTCTGGTTTCCTCCTTCCTCTCCACCCCCCGCCCGTTGCCGCGCCTCTATCGCTGTATCCCTCCCTCTCTCCAGCTCCACACCCTCCATCTCCTTCATCAGGGCAATTTCCAACGCCTCCCCCTCCCGGATGACGAACTTCGCCGTGACATCTACCGTCCTTCCAACTATAACCTGGCCTTGTTCCCCCCCTCCTCAGGGCCCCCTTTTTTCCTCTTCCCTCCTTCTCCCAGAGCGGATTTTCCTCCTTCCCTCCCCCCTCCCCTGAGACCCTGCACCCCATACTTGCCTCTTTCCTTCCCACATCCCTCCCTACCTGGCCCTCTTCAGCGCCCCTCCCCCCCGCTCATCTCCCCCATCTCTTCCCCTCCCTCCTTTCTTCCAGTCTCCCTCATCTCCTTGCACCTGGCAGATCCTCTGTTTTGATCATCATCAGTGTGCCACATCAGTGTTGTGCTTAGTGCTGTTTCTGCTGTGCGTCAAGAGGTGTGATTTTAATCATGTACTGCCTTGAGGTTCGCTGTCAGTGTTTGTTATGTGCTACGCCATCTGTCGATACCTTTTATGCTCCAGTCATACTGTGCCTTGTGTTCTTTTAATTGTTGCAGTGTGTGAGCTACTTTTAAACAGTTTGAACTGTTTTTTATCTCCATTTTATGATCACCCCGTTTTTTGTCTATTGCCTTCCATGATGTTCCCCTTTTTTTATATCTATGTTCACCATATTCTGTGCTTTGTTATTTTTAAATGTCTTCTATTGTTTATTCTATGTCTTTTGGCTGAAGAGCAGCGCATATGCTGCTGCCAGCCCGTCCCGATGGGGAATTGAAATACAACAAAGAAAAAAAGAAAATGACGAAAGACACCCTTGCCCTCTGCGCCTGTCCTGCCCACCTCACCCCACCCTCACCTACCTCGGCCTCACCATTGACCGTCACGTCACCTGGATCCCTCATCTACGCTCTATCCAATCCAAAACCCACAACCGCCTCCGACTCCTCAAAGTCCTCTCTGGCCGGACGTGGGGGTTGAACCCATCTGCCATCCTCCACACCTACGAATCCTTAATCCCTCCCATCCTGTTATGCCAGTCCCGCCTGGATATCCACCCCCCACCCCCTACAAATTCTGTAAGTCATTCCAGATCCTCAAGCGCCATGCACTCCGCCTCCCCTTCCTATACGCCTCCCGTCCCCCACGCGGATTCTGTACAACTTGATTCCTTTTCCCTATCTGCTCCTTTTCCTCGAACATACCTGCGTCCTCTACACCTCCTGCTGCCTTGATCCCCCTCATCCCCTGGTTGCTCCTCTCCTCTCCAACCCTGCCCTCTGCTGCGTCTTCACCATTGTGTCCTCCCTACCATCCACCTCTACATCCTTCATCTCCTTTCCCAAGGAGAACACCCCAAGAAACCCGAAAACCCAAATAAGAATGACATGATAATTTAAAGTAGGGAGCAGTGTTATCTTGACAGATACGACAACTTTGACAATTATTATGCCAGTCCCACCTGGATATCCACCCACACCCCCTCCCCACCCCACAAAAAAATGGTTCAAATAGCTCTGAGCACTATGGGACTTAACATCTGTGGTCATCAGTCCCCTAGAACTTAGAACTACTTAAACCTAACTAACCTAAGGACATTACACACATCCATGCCCGAGATAGGATTCGAACCTGCAACCGTAGCAGTCGCGCAGTTCCGGACTGAGCGCCTAGAACCTCTAGACCACCGCGGCCGGCCACACCACAAATTCTATAAGTCCTTCCAGATCCTCGAGCGCCATGCACTTCACCTCGCCTTCCGTATACACCTCCCGTCCCCTACGCAGATTCTGTACATCCTTATTCCTTACCCCCATCGGCTCCTTTTCCGTGAACCTTAAAGTTTTGATGAACACCAATTTCAATAATTACTGAGTATGTCATGATATAAAGGTAGAAAAAAAGAAAGGTTATTTTTAATTAGCTATCAAACATCTCAGTAACAACTGCAAATCAGTACGACGAAAGTTAAATCTAAAGTAATATGTCGGACAGAGAAAACATTTATTGTGAAAGAGAGTTGTAAACACGGCGAAAAGGTAATTAAATGCGTCTACAATGCTCGATCATGGAAATGTTAGTCGCTTGCTAGCTTGCTTGCTATCAAGTTGTGAGAGAGCACCGTTTGTTATAGTACTACAAATGGAACGCTACGAGATTGTTTCTATTAAAAGAAGAAGTACTATTGCGTGATAGAGATGCACGGACTTTGTTCTCAGTTATTCTGACTTGAGAACTTGAACTGAAGTGATATTCTGATAGTGTACGAGGAATAAATGAACTTTAATTATTGGAGATATTATTGTTCGACTCAACCTTCATCAAAGTGAACAGTTACAACGTAGAATGGACATAGTATCGAAGACTGCAATACCTGATTAGCCTTGAGTAGGAAACGTTAATATGACCACACGAAGATAATACAAATGCGCCGATTGTAAAAGTTGTAATTGTCACGATCACCGAACTGAAAAGAATCGTAATTGATCTGATCCATCTGTGTGCGTGTGGTGTGATGTGATTATAAACTAACTGCTAAGAAGGAACAGTAATAATTGTTCGTTAGTAATGGAGATCTCACGTGTTGGCTCTATCATTAATGGAACTGTGTGATAATTGATGATCAGAAATAATTAACTGTGAACATTTTAATTGAAAGAGTGACTTGATGAACATTGAGCATTGAAAGGAGTGCTTTGCTGAAATAATATTACGACGCACGAATGCAAGATAACAGTATAGATTATCTCTGGATTTGCGTCATCCTGTAGTGAACAATTCTACCTAGCAACGTAACAACAACTACTGATACTGAGCCGCAAATGAAGTTTTCCTCGCTTCAGTGGTGTGAATGGACGCCGGTGATGAATGATTCACTCAATACTGCAATAACTAACTAACCAGGCATAGCAAATCATCATCAAAACCATAGCAGACAATTAAAATCAGCAGTTCGCATCGCTGAGAAGACTGTGCGGACTCGCAAACGGACTTTCATACATTACGCGAGGAACAATTTTCTTTATAGATTTTCAGGTGCTGTTCCACGTTATCCGATGGGGACAACCATCACTGCTCGTCATGTCCCCATTCCACCGACCGAGCTGTAGCAGTAGCGGCTCAACATCAACAGCGACAAGAAAAGGGGAGAGGGGACGTCACAACTCCCCCTCACGGATGATGCCCTCTCTCCCTCCATTTATCCCTCCTATCCTGATCCTCGCCTCCCCGTTTTCTTGGGCTCCCTACACCATGTTTTTTTTCCCGCCTACCCTCTCTCTGCCTCCTTTCTCTCCTTCAAGTCCTTTTTGCTCTCCACTCCACTGCCTTTCCCACTTCTTCTCGCTTCCACGAAGCTCCCCCCTCCCTTTTCTATGTCCGCTCACTCCGTCGGCTACCCCCTCTTTTCCTTTCCTCTCCTTCCCCCCTTTTTCCCCCTCATCGGTCTGGGTCCTTCCCCCCACCCCATTAGCCACCGTGTCGCCTGTATAGTGCTGTTTTAAGTGAGTGTTCAGTGTTGCGCGTCCCCTGTCAGTGTTGCGAACACCCACCATACTGTCGCTAGTTGTGTTTTTTTTTATCGTGTGCGAACAGAAACCAGGCTGTCTCCGTGTTTTTTAAACTGTGCCTGTCTGTTTACTATGTGCTTGAATCAGCATCGCCGATCGCTTTGTTTTTATATTTTCTTTGTACCTTTTTGTCCATGTTTCAGTTTTTAAGCCACCATTTTATCGCCTATTTTTGTTTGTTTTCCATACCTCCTGATTCTGTTTTTTAACTTTTCTGTAGGCTGCAGAATGGCGTATTGTGCTGCTGCTAGCCCTACCCCCCCCCCCCTCTGGAGGGGAATCGAAATCCAATAAAGAAAAAAGAAAGACAAAATACAGTGAGTCTGCTGCAACGTACACACAAGACAAAAGGAGAAAAACACGCAAATAAAAAAAACTTGTAGCACATCAGTCGGTAAAGGACATAGCTTGCAGATTGAACTCTGCAAAACCCCTTGCAGTGTTCAAATAATGGCCACACGCACCATTCCATCGCTTCCAAGGTGTAGTCCTTTAATGGTGGGCAGCTTCCAACATAAGTGTGGCACGTTACTTTCTCTTACTATGACCAGTGCACCAGGTTGCACATACTACAGGGTGTATATGACCCGGGACAACCGGGAGATCCGGGAAAAACCCGGGAATTTTTCATTGTTTTATTTTTCAGTTAAATTTATGTGTTTTTGACTGGTAAGAACCAATACTGTATCAAAGGATATTACTGTATCCCACTTCTGCAGAATAATGCTGCAGCAACAAAATATGAACGACAGAAAAAAAAGAATGGAAAAGGAAATACGCCATATACAACAATAAAACAGAGTGCTCATACAAGAGTCTGCCAACAGCAAAGTGTGTCAAAGGCTTTAGGAGAGTATGCAATGCTTCCTAACAACAAATTGCCTCCGATGAGGGTGACGTGACAGCTGTTTATATCAGATTCGTTTGAGCAGTTGCGGGCGGGCTCTTATGCATGCGCAGTTGAGTCGCGTATGACTTCTACCTTTTCCCACTTCTGGCTACAGATGTGTGGCTGGGCGCCTCTATCTAGTATTGCCGCCGTTCGGCAATATCGTAGATCCGGGGCTGATGCACAAAACAGTCTGAGCTGTAGTGGGGAGGTGGGTAGTCTCCACGTGACCCGTGTTTACGTTTAGTGATTTTGCTGTTTCCTCTTCATTTATTACTCTCACAATAAATGAAAACAAAACGGATTTCTGTGGCCGGGAGCTATCAAATGAATTAAAATACATTCACATAATTACAGAGGGCAAAATTACGGAGGAGTTTCAGGTTTTATTTCCACCTTTCTAACAGTCATGCATTGATCGCCTTGCAGAACAATGAAGTTATTTTTGTCAGTTTGCTAAAGAGATTTGGCTTTTATTAATCTTTTGCTCTGAGGCAGTCAATTTATTTGAAATGAAGTTTTTAAATTTCACACTGTTGGCTAGCATCAACTGTTCGCAGCATTTCAAGTGCACGTTGGTTCAAATGGCTCTGAGCACTATGGGACTCAACTGCTGTGGTCATAAGTCCCCTAGAACTTAGAACTACTTAAACCTAACTAACCTAAGGACATCACACACATCCATGCCCGAGGCAGGATTCGAACCTGCGACCGTAGCGGTCGTGCGGTTCCAGACTGTAGCGCCTTTAACCACTCGGCCACTATGGCCAGCTTCAAGTGCACGTTTTCCATCTTCTAGCTCGTGGGGCATTACGCCATAATAAAGAACCAAACATGATATAATACAGTACTGGTACTCAAGAAAATGTACATCCGATTCTGGATATACGAATGTGCACTTTAAGCCGAATTATGCATTTTAGTATGGTTGACAAAATTCCGATGCTCTTGGAGTATCCTCTGATGTTTTGTTTCTTTTGTGACGTAATGCAAGATCTTTTAATGTTCTACACGTACGAACATGCGGGCTCCCTGCGTCATCGTAGCTGCGCAAGCGCAGTAACACCTGTTACCTTGTGCTCTCTGGCAACTGCTGAAACGAACTTATTTCTAACAGGTCACGGGCAAACATTGCGAATGGTGTTTCGAAGAGCGTTACTTTCAAAGTAAATTTCCTTTTTCGCAAGATGAACTTTGTGCGAGATTGTGCGATGAATTTATTAAATCACAGAGCGTTTGACTCTCACTTAAAAATCAACTTGGTTGGTTGGTTGGTTGTTTTGGGGAAGGAGACCAGACAGAGTGGTCATCGGTCTCATTGGATTAGGGAAGGAAGTCGGCCGTGCCCTTTCAGAGGAACCATCCTGGCATTTGCCTGGAATGATTTGGGGAAATCACGGAAAACCTAAATCAGGATGGCCGGACGCGGGATTGAACCGTCGTCCTCCCGAATGCGAGTTCAGTGTCTAACCACTGCGCCACCTCGCTCGGTAAAAAAAAAAAAATCAACTCTTTGCGGACGACCATCTAGAAGAATTTCGAGTCCAGAGGATCAGACATTTACGTCGTTATAAAAAATTTTACTGGGACGTTTGTGTGATGTATCTTAAAGTGTAATACGCGCAAAAAAGATCAACATTATATATGGAAGCATAGCTTCTCTGAGGCCGGGGTGGCCGAGCGGTTCTAGGCGCTACATCTGGAACCGCGCGACCGCTACGGTCGCAGGTTCGAATCCTGCCTCGGGCATGGATGTGTGTGATGTCCTTAGGTTAGTTAGGTTTACGTAGTTCTAAGTTCTAGGGGACTGATGACCTTATAAGTTAAGTCCCATAGTGCTGAGAGCCATTTGAACCATTTTTTAGCTTCTCTTGCAGCGTATTAATCTGAGAGACCAGTATTATACATGAAAGCTTTGTTTTTCATGTAGCAACACGATGTATATTAATTTAAACCAATAACTTTTCTTATTTGTGTGTTCGCAGTTCTTAAGGGTGATCTTGCTATTGGCTGACTACATCACGTGTCCTATGCTGTCATCAGCTGGCGACATCACGTAACATGAGCTATGACTGGCTTACAAAAGCGCGCCACAATCTCGATTTCTGTGCTTTGTAAAGTAACATGCGTTGTTCAGTGGAATTCGAATTTATACCTTCGTAACACGAAAATAAGCAGCGTACATGTTGCTGCACATTAAAGATCTTTCGAAGACGTGTTTCTGTCCCCACTGAGTTTAGTTTTCTAAAGTGCTCGAAAATTCTACGTCGGTGTATAAAACCATAAACATTCAAAGGATTGATAAGTTTTACAGTGACGAGGAAAAGTATACTGTCACTTAACCCGGAAAAACAGTATTTTCACCCGGGAGAAAGTGTAGGCCTATTTTCAAGCGGGAAATCCGGGAATTTTTTTCCTTGTCCATGTATACACCCTGGTAAGGGTGTATACGACCCGGGACAAACGAGAGATCCGGGAAAAACCCGGGAATTTTTTCGTCCGGGAGAAAACGAGGAAAAACCCGGGACATTTTTAGAATTCCGGGAATTTTTCATTGTTTTAGTTTTCTGTTAAATTTTTGTAATTTTGACTGGTAATAACCGATACTCTAACAAAGAATATCACTGTATCCCGCTACTGCAGAATAAAACTTCAATAATAAAACATAAACGAGAGAAAAAACGGAAATAACTTAAATTGCAAAGGAAATGCGCCATACACAACAACGACTCAAAGTGCTCAAGCAAGCGTGTGCCAACAGCAAAATGTGTCAAAGGCTTTAGTAAGACTATGCAATGCTTCATAACAACAAATTGCCTCCGATGAGCGTGAAGTCACAACTGTTTACATTAGAATCGCTTTAGCATTTACGAGCGGGCTCATGCGCACGCGAAGTTGAGTCGCGTTTGAGCAGTAGATTCTCCCGCTTCTGGCTACAGAAAGGTGGCTGTTGGCTGTGCAAGCAGTCGCAACAAGCAGCTAGCTAGCTAGATGCTACTGGGAAAAGGGCGCGCCAAATTCATACTTTTGAGGAAAAACACTTGTTTCACAAAGCGTCTAGCATCCAGCACACGTTTGTCTATCGATTATTCATATGATTTTGAAACGTTTCCCTGTTGGTTTTTCAACATTTTTGAAGACATTTTAATTTGAATCATAAGATGATTTTTGAATGCGAGCATAGTGTGTGTGATGTCTCCGTCAGGAGAAACCTCGTCGCATCCAGAAATAAACTTTCCGCAGACAAAAGGGGACGGAGCTATACGAGCTGAGCGGAGTAAAGTCGAACGGATGAATGCCAATCGCTGTCTGACTATATGGTTCATTGGGTTTGCGACTGATCAGCGTTGTTATAATTTCTAGCAAAATTCATAGATTCAGACTACCAGAATGGAAACAAACGACTAAGAAAAATAACAGAATAAAATTACGTATTATTTTCTCGGCGTACCCACTGAAATTTTGATAGAAAAATTTGGCCAGATCGCTTCACTAGTAAAGACCAATTGACTGTCCCCGGTTAGCAGCCGAAAACGTGTTGTATGAACATGTAACAACGCCTAACCGAGGAGTAATGATTGCGGGATAACTGAACCGGTGATTCTGGCATGGTTAGTGAAGTGACTCGACCAACAAATTTAGACAATGGCAGGAATAGCTACAGAACTGGTGATGACAAGATTGTCTCTTAAAACGAAGAAGGAGAAGAAACGGGGCCATCACCCAAATTATGGAAGAATAAAATGATTCCAAATTTATATAAAAAATTTCGTAATACTACTTTCCGATCTCATGCTTGAGAAACTGGTGCATATGAATCAAATGTGAAACTATTTCCTAACATAAAGCTTTTTGCTTGTAGCAGGCCTAATAAGCATTTCATATTGGTACTTCGTGAATTATATTCTGTCGTGTTATAAAAATGACCATTTGTGCTAAAACAGTCTCGTTTATTTGGTGTGTTTTACAAAACTGCTGCAATATTAGAATGGCCTATTTTATTTTATCTAACAGACAATGACAAAATAGACGTAATCAGATCGAGAAACCACACCAGTCTTGGGTATTATTTGTATTAACAGCTTCTTCAGTATTAGATAACGAAATTTCGATTTTTCATGTAGCAAAACGTTTTACGAATTGTCGCAGAAAGGAAAGCACGCCATGTAAAGCTGTAGCAAGATTAGAGAGAAAAATATGCTCGGAGCTAAGGATTGAAGAAATGTGACTTTCTTGCTTGTCTCTTGTCTTTATTGGTTTTATGTATCCGGTATTTAATTTTATGTCACACAAAACAGCAAGTTATTAGCAAATAGGCAATAAAGAGTGGAACTTTTCCGAAGAGTTCTTCTTCTACCGATTACAAATAATCCCATTCGCTGTTAATTGCGAGATTCTTTTTTTAATTTTTTTTTTTTTTTAAGGGGGCAGGCTGTCAAACCGGTTGATTGGGAGCAGGAGAAGCACCAGGACATTTCAATCTCCACTGTCCTGAATATAGTTTGATGGCATCCCTTACAAAATATACGCGTTTCAACATCAGAGAGCGAAATACAGTGACGTGCGATAGAAGAACGCTGTATGAAGAGGCGTGGCACTGCACTTTGGCACACTTCAGACCAAACAGCATGTTTTACATTTCCTCGAACACATATGTTTTATGTTTCAGGCTTTTCAGAAAGATGTGCGCTACAAGATGAACATATTTTTGAAAAATCGCTATTTTTTTAGTATTGAACCGGTTAGTAAATATCGTAGATCCGGGGCTGTTGCGCAGAGCAGTCTGAGATACAGTGGGTAGTCTCCACGTGACCCGTGTTTACGTTCAGTGATTTTGCTGTTTCCCCTTCGTTTACTCTCACGTCAAATGAAAACAAAACGGATATCTGTGACCAGGAGCTATCAAGTGAATTAAAATACATTCACATAATTACAGAAGGCTAAAATATGTGAATAGTTTCAGATTTTATTTTCTTTCCACCATTTCTGACAGTCAAGCATTAATCGCCTTGCAGAACAATGAAGTTATTTTTGTCTGTTTGCTAAAGAAATTTGACTTTTATTAACCTTTTCCGCAGAGGCAGTCAATGTATTTGAAACGAAATGTTTAATTCCACAGTACTGTCTAGTTTCAACTGTTCGCTGCATTTCAAGTGCACGTTTTCATCTTCTAGCACGTATGGCATTATGCCATCATAAAGAACCAAACATGATGTAATGCAGTACTGGTGCCCCAAGAAAATTTACATCCCGAAAATCACACTGAAAAGATTAATATCAGGTCGACGTCTACTTCATTGGGAATCTGGACATACGAATGTCGATTTTAAGTATGCATTTTAAATGTGCATATTTTAGTATGGTTGACAAAATTACGATGCTCTTAGGAGTATCCTCTGATGTCTTGTTTCTCTTATGACGTAATGTATGATCTTTCAGTGTCTTACACTTACGTGCATACGGGCTTCCTACGTCATGGTAGCTGCGCAAGCGCGGTGTCGCCTGTTATCTTGTTTTCTGTGCTCTCTGTGGCAACTGCTGAAACGAACCTATTTCTAACAGGTCGCGGGAAAATATTGCGAATGGTGGTTTGAAAAGCGTTACTGTCAAAGTAAATATCCTTTTACGTAAGTTGAATTATGTGCGAGAGTGTACCACGAATTTCTTAAATCACAGGGAATTTGACTCTCATTCAAAAATCAACTCTTTGATGCCGAGCCATTTATAACAATTTCGAATCCTGAAGATCAGATATTTATGTCATTATTAAAAATTTTACTGGCACATTTGTGTGATATATCTTAAAGTGTAACACGCCCAAAGAACCAGAATGAGATTTTCACTATACAGCGGAGTGTGCGCTGATGTGAAAGCTGATGTGAAACTTCCTGGTAGATCAAAACTGTGCGCCGGACCTCGCAGAAGTGAGGACGGAGCGTGAGTCGTGCTTGGGTAGCTCAGATACACATCCCACCTCCGATGTCACATATCGGCCGTTTCCTTTTGGAGTACAGCTACATATGCACCGAGCTCCCCAGGACCAGGAAGACGACCACCCGCGACATCTACCGCCTTCTCCGAACGTCTCCACCCCGCAACCCCGTCGAAACACGTCACCCCCAGGTAGGTTTCATGGCCTACAGTTTGGAAAACGATCCACCAGCCATATCTCACCACTGACACCACCTCTATGTGGTACCTTCTCGTCAACGGCAAGTATACTACAAGACAGAAACTGCATCGCATCGCACTGGTGGACTCACCCCTGTGCCTCAAGTGCAATGTCGAAGATACAGATTTACATCGTTTTGAGTGTGGGCCAGCAGCAGCTGTCTGGAACCTCGTACAGAAGATTGTGGCTTTCTACCTCCGAGTACCACCACATCACGTTTCTCCTACCACGATCATACATCCCGACACCACCTACTTTCAGCCGGCCGCGGTGGTCTAGCGGTTCTGGCGCTGCAGTCCGGAACCGCGGGACTGCTACGGTCGCAGGTTCGAATCCTGCCTCGGGCATGGGTGTGTGTGATGTCCTTAGGTTAGTTAGGTTTAAGTAGTTCTAAATTCTAGGGGACTTATGACCTAAGATGTTGAGTCCCATAGTGCTCAGAGCCATTTGAACCATTTGAACCTACTTTCCATCGGCTAAGTGGCATGCCATCACATGGATCAGTGGCATGGCTGTCAACTACCTCTTCCAGGACGACACCGTCTATTCGGCGGACTTTTGGACACGCCTCCAAGCACATCACCACACCCTTCGCCAACATCGACACTATCGGGCCACTTTCGCGAACTATTTACAGAGTATTTTCACCAACCCACCTCAAAGCTAGAATCTCAACGAACCGTGCCAGCCAAGACTGGACGATCCCACGTTCCCCTTCAATGGTCAATGGTAGAACGCATTTTGTTCTGATGGCGCGCCAAAGTGGAGCATGGCGCGGAAAGTATTCCTATTTTATTTCACTTCTCTTTTCTCCTCCTCTTCCAAGTTTTTTTTCCCTCCTTACACATATTTTTCCTTTTCACACATAGCTCTCTATCTGCAGCCTATTTGTTTTCTTTCTCCTGTGCCCAAAAAAAAAAAAAGAGTTGCTGCTGATGGTGAGACTGTATACTCATTTATGTTAACCAAAAAAAAAAATCAAAATCAAAAATCAAAAAGAATAAAAAAAGGCCATTGTGGAAATATAGCTACCTTTTATGTTTTACGTTTTCAAAGGATATTGTGTTATTTTATGAAGAACGTCGTCTTTTATTTTGATACACAAGAGGTTTTTATTTGTTTTCTTCTTACCTGCAAAAAATTAAAAAAAAGTCGGTAGAGCACCTGCAAAAAAAGTTTTTTTAGAGCAAAAAATAAATAATAAAAAAAAAGATGGTAGAGCACTTGCCCGCGAAAGGCAAAGGTCCCGAGTTTGAGTCTCGGTCAGGCACACAGTTTTAATCTGCTAGGAAGTTTCACGCACAAAAAAGGATCAACATTATATGCGAAAGCTTAGCTAATCTTGCAGCTTATTAACCTTTAAGACCAATATTATATGTGAAAGCTTTTCTTTTCTTGTAGCAACACTATGTGTACTAATTTAAACTGTTAACTATCCCTGTTTGTGTGTTCGTGCTACTGAACAATGGTGTTGTCGTTGGCTGTCAGCGGCTGGCGAGATCACGTGACATGAGCTATGACTGGCTTGCAAAAGCACATCGATTTCAATGATTCGGAAAGTAACATGCGGCGTTTGGCGGAATTCGAATGTATACGTCCGTAATACGAAAATACGCAGTGTACATGTTGCTGCACATCAAAGATAATACCAAAACGTGTCTTTTTCCCTGAGTTCCGTTTTCTAAAGTGCCGGAAAATTCAACGCCCGTGTATAAAACCATAACCATTCAAAGGACTGATAAGTTTTGTAGATCGGAGGGAAAATATACTGTCACTTAACACGGAAAAAGTGTGTTTTCACCCAGGAGAAAGTGTATTTTTAACTGGGAAATCCGGGAAAAATCCGGGATTCTTTTTCCTTGTCCGCGTATACACCCTGTTTATTAATTAGATGTGGAGAATATTTATTATTATTTCGAGGATAAGGAGACTTCTTTCACTGACAAGCAAAACATGGGGTTATTGCGAACTCGGATTAACAATCACGAGCCTAATCTTGCAATTGCTTTTGTGCTAAGCTTGCGAATTTGACCTCGAATTCGATCTTCGTAGTTAAGTCATCTAAATCTCTCCTGGCAATATAAATGAAACCAGGCCTCGAGAGTGGTGAGGTCTGCCATAACCGACGTGAGGGCAGCATGACACACCTTCTGCCTGCCAGCTGTCGGCAGACACTACTACTCCCCCTCTGGCAGACACACCTCGTCTCACAACAGTGCTTAGAATCGCGCTCCCAGGTTTCGCCCTCAGATCGTTACCATCGATATCCGAGTGCTTAAACAATGCAAAGAATAACGCTAAGTTGGATATCTTGTTTTCAGTGTATTGGAGAGTTCTGACACACTCCGAAAAGAATTTTCTAGGAAAATAGGAAGAATGGAGGCACGACAAAGTACTAACAGTGCAATAATACAACAGGACAATTAGCGCCTATATATCAATTTCCATCCAGGAAATGCAACCACCTTGTTTTATTACTCGTGTTATGACAGAAAATGTGTAATTCCGCCGTGACTGTTCATGTCTTGTATGTATCTACCGCTTTGTATGATTACGTAGGCTTTCCCGGCGTAATAAGTCTCGAAAGTCTCTTCGGGTTTGCTGCCGGATCCTAAAATCAACTTGACTCGATATTTCGGCGATCCAACTGTTCGCCATCTTCACGAAAATGCTGCTTCTGCTGATGAGTCCAGTGACTTCCACTACTTGGTTGATAAACTTCAAAGTCGATTTCCTCGAGAATTGTTGAGAGTTCATCGAACTGCTTTGGGTGACTGACGTTTGACTTATGAATTTCATGTACCATAAACATAAAAAATTACAAAATTTCGAATCCATATTACCCCCTTTCACTTTAACAAAAACTTGCACTTAGGGTCCGGTTCTTGCCAAACGGAGTCAGTTACGCAAGTCTTGGGTACCTATTTCTCATCTCAACATCACAGATAGGTCTGCAGAGCTATTTGCGAAGCACTCGTGCATTATAGTAACGGAAGGAAATTATTTTCAATAAATACGATTAATGTAGAGCAAAAATGCAATGAAGCGCCAAAGAAACTGGTATAGACATGCGTATTCAAATACAGAGATACGTAAACAGCAGAACACGGCGCTACGGTCAGCAACACCTATATAAGTCAACAAGTGTCTGGTGCAGTTGTTAGAATGGTTACTAATGCTACAACGGCAGGTTATCAAGATTTCAGTGAGTTTGAACGTGGTGTTATATCGGCACAAGAGCGATGGGATACAGCATCTGCGAGATAGCGATGAAGTGGGGATTTTCCGGTACGACCATTTCCCGAGTGTACCGTGAATATCAGGAATCCGGTAAAACATCATACCTCTGACAACGTTGCGGCCGGAAAAAGATCCTGCAAGAACGAGACCAACGGCGGCTGAAGAGAATCGTTCAACGTGAGAGAAGTGCAACCCACCTGCAAATTGCTGCAGATTTCAAAGCTAGGATATCAACAAGTGTCAGTGACCGAACCATTCGACGAAACATCATCGATATGGGCTTTCGGAGCCGAAGACCCAAAGCTTTAGGCCTCGCCTGGGCCCATCAGCACCGACATTGGACTGTTTATGACTGGAAACATGTTGCCTGGTCGGACGAGTGTCATTTCAAATTGTGTGGAGAGGATGGACGTGTACGGCTATGGAGACAATCTCATGAATCCGTGGACCCTGCGTGTGAGCAGGGGTTTGTTCGAGCTGGTGGAGGCTCTGTAATGTTGTGGGGCGCGTGCAGTTGGAGTGGTATGGGACCCCTGACACGTCTAGACACGACTCTGACAGGTGACACGTACGTAAGCATCCTGTCTGATCACCTGAATCCATTCGTGTCCATTGTGCATTCCAACGGACTTGGGCAATTCCAGCAGGACAATGTGATACCCCACACGTGCAGAATTGCTACAGAGTGACTCCAGGAACACTCTTCTGAGTTTTAACATTTCCGCTGGCGACGAAACTCTCCAGTCATGAACATTATTGAGTATATCTGGGTGCCTTGTAACTTGGTGTTCAGCAGGGATTTATGGACAGCTCTTCAGTACTCATGGTGTCAATTCCCTGCAGCACTACTTCAGACATTAGTCGAGTCCATGCCGTGTCGTGCTGCGGCACTTCTGCGTACTCGCGGGTGCCCCACACGATATTAGGCAGGTGTACCAGTTTCTTGGTCTCTTCAGTGTATGTGCATATTATAAAAATATATATGTGTACGTGTGTGTGTGTGTGTGTCTGTGTGTGTTTGTGTGTGTGTGTGTGTTTGTGTGTGTGGCCGACCGCGGTTCTAGGCACTTCAGTCCGGAACTGCGCGATTGCTACGGTCGCAGGTTCGAATCCTGCCTCAGGCATGGATGTGTGTGGTGTCCTTACGTTAGTTAGGTTTAAGTAGTTCTAGGTTCAAGGGGACTGATGACCTCCGAAGTTGAGTCCCATAGTGCTCAGAGACATTTGAACCAAATTGGTACACATATAACTTTCTGTCAGGCGACAATTGCTGTTGTGGTGAGAATCACCCATTTATCAAATGGGTGGCGGTGGGGGTGAAACAGAGTCTGGTGAACTTCAGATTTTATTCACCCAGCATTTGAGAATGAGAACACTTAGCGACATGCGACAGACTTTGCAAATTTTTGCAAAACCTTACGAAATTTTCTCTCGCTGACAACCCATGCAAAATGATAAAAGGAAAAAGGTGTATGCCTCACTACTTTTCCGTTGTTCGTGCAGTAAAAGTAATGCCTGAGACATGACTTCTTTACTAATAATTGTATTCACGACACATTTCACAGGCAGGATCCACATACACCGCTGAATGTACCTGCAAAATTGTGTAGTTCAAGAGATATGACGCCACAAACAGTGAGATGCGTGAAAAATTCCGCATCGTGTATGACGTTTAAATTTATTTCTTGATTGTTACTAACTTTATCAGCAACAAATTTCGCAGACGGTATCGACGTATGACTCTGGGTCAACCTACAGAATTGTAACATTGTATGAGTCATACTTCAGAAGATATGAGGTCATAAATATTAAGCACAAGGCGAGATGCCACGTTGCACAGGCATTGACTCACAGCTATAGCTACAGTAAACAGCTGGCGAACGCCGGGTTTCTCCGCTAGTAGTCGATAAAATATCTTTACTTAGTAAAATCTTCTTTTACGGATAATATAATTTGATGAGGATAAAAATTTACACTTACACATACCTTCGGAATAGTGTAGTAAGCTAATCAGTGATATACTAATGTACGAAACATTATGTGCCCAATTTCTGCTGCACAAGTTCAGTTGATAGGTCTAAAGGCCAAAACAGTGACGTAATTTAATTATACGTTTTGTTTCAGCTTCCTCGCCACAGAAGAGAATGGCTGCAGATTGCGAAGGGCTTTTTCTTCGCTTCCTCGGGCGAAATTAAACCAGGCTGCAGTTATAAAGAGTCCAAGAATATGAAAGGGAAGCCGTAAACGGAGGTAGTGAGACCAGACTGTAGACTCTCACTGCTTTTATTTAACATATACACTGAGCAGGCAGTGACGGACACGAAAGAGGAATTCGGAAAGGAAATTAAAGTTTGCGCAGACTAAATAATAATTTAGAGGTTTGCCGATGACATTTTAATTCTGTCACAGTCGGCAAAGTAGTTGGTAGAGTAGTAGAAGGAAATAGATTGCATCTCGAATAACAGCAAAACTGAAAGAAGAGTAATTTATTACAATAGAATTAAATCAGGCGATGGTGAGGGAATTAGATTAGAAAATGCGACACTGAAGTAGTACAGCACAGTAACTGATGATGACTGAAATACATACGATATGAAATACAGCTTCACGATAGGCTTTTGATACCGTTCCCTGCAAGCGACTATCAATCAGATTGCGTGCATATGGAGTATCGTCTCAGTTATATGACAGGATTCGTGATTTCCTCTCAGAGCGGTAAATCATCGAGAAGAACCGAACTGATATCTGCAAGGTAGAGTCATAGGCCCTCTGCTGTTCCTGATTTACATAAATGATCTAGCTGATAATCTGAGCAGCCCCCTCGGATTGTTTGCAGATGACGCTGTAATTTACTGTTCAGTAAAATCATCAGACGATCAATTCCAATTACAAAATGATCTAGATAGAATTTCTGTATGGTGCGAAAAGTGGAAATTGGCACTAAACAAAGAAAAGTGCGAGGTCATCCGCATGGGTACTAAAAGAAATCCGATAAATTTTGGGTATACGATAAATCGCACAAATCTAAGGGCTGCCAGTTCTACTAAATACCTAGGAATTACAATTACGAGCAACTTAAATTGGAAGGATCACATAGATAATATTGTGGGGAAGGCGAAACAAAAATTGCGCTTTGTTGGCAGAACACTAAGAAGATGCGACAAACCCACTAAAGAGACAGCCTACATTACACTTGTCCGTCCTCTGCTGGAATACTGTTGCGCGGTGTGGGATCCTTACCAGGTAGGATTGACGGAGGACATTAAAAAAGTGCAAAGAAGGGCAGCTCGTTTCGTGTTATCGCGCAGTGGGGGTGAGAGTGTCACTGATACGATACGCGTTCGCAGCTCGTGGTCGTGCGGTAGCGTTCTCGCTTCCCGCGCCCGGGTTCCCGGGTTCGATTCCCGGCGGGGTCAGGGATTTTCTCTGCCTCGTGATGACTGGGTGTTCTGTGCTGTCCTTAGGTTAGTTAGGTTTAAGTAATTCTAAGTTCTAGGGGACTGATGACCATAGATGTTAAGTCCCATAGTGCTCAGAGCCATTTTTGATACGATACGCGAGCTGGGGTGGCCGTCACTGAAACAAAGGCGGTTTTCTTTGGGGGCGAAATCTGTTTACGAAATTTCAGTCACCAACTTTCTCTTTCGAATGCGAAAATATTTTGTTGACACCCACCTACGTAGGGAGAAATGATCATCATAATAATATAAGAGAAATCAGAGCTCGAACGGAAAGATTTAGGTGTTCCTTTTTCCCACGCGCCATTTTCGAGTGTGGGATGGTAGAGAAGTAGTATGAAAATGGTTCGATGAACCCTCTGCCAGGCACTTGAGTGTGAATTGCAGAGTAACCATGTAGATGTGGACAATAGCAAGGAAAGCATTTCCGAAGAAGATAAATTTGTTAATATCGAACATAAATTTAAAGGAAGCCTTCATGATGGTATTTGTCGGGAGTGTAGTATTGTGTGGAAGATTAGATAAGAAGATAACGGAAGATTTAGATATTCGGTGCCACAGAAGAAAGCTGAAGATTAGGTGGGTAGATCGGATAACTGATGACGATATACTGAAATGTTGTTGTCGTTGTTGTGGTCTTCAGTCCGAAATGTTGTGTGATGCAGCTGTCCATGCTACTCTATACTGTGGCTCATCTCTGAGTAACTACTGCAACCTACATCTTTGGGAATCTGCGTACTATATTCATCTTTTGGAGTCGCTCAAGGATTTTTACCCGCCACACTTTCTTCCAGTACTAAACTGGTGACCCCTTGATGTCTCAGAATGTGTTCTATCAACCTATCCCTTCTTTTGGTCAAGTTGTGGCACTGATTTTTTGTTTTCCCAATTCTATTCAGTATCTACTCATTAGTTCCACGATCTACCCATCTAATCTTCAGCATTCTTCTGTAGCACCACATGTCAAAAGCTTCTATTCCCTTTTTGTCTAACTTGTTTGCCATCCATGTTTCATACCCACCATGGCTTCACGCCATGCAGATGCCTTCAGAAAAGACTTCGTAACAAATATATGTTAACAAATTTTTCTTCTTCAGAAACTATTTTTTTGCTCTTGCGGTCTACATTTCATATCTTCTCTACTTTGATCATCATCAGTTATTTCGCTGCCCGAAATAACTACTTTAAGTGTCTCCTTCCCCAGTCTAATTCGCTCAGCCTCACCTGATTTGATTCGACTACGTTCCATTATCCTTGTTTTGCTGTTGTTGGTGTTTGTCTTATATCCTCCTTTCAAGACACTGTCCATTCCGTTCAGCTACTCTTCCAGGTCTACTGCTGTGTCTGACAGAGTTACAAGGTCTTTGGCAAACCTAAAAAGCTTTTATTTCCTCTCCTTGGACTCCAACTTCTACTCTTAATTTTTTCTTTGGTTTCTACATCTATATCCATACTCCGCAAGGTGTGTGGCGGAGGGTAACTTGAGTACCTCTATCGGTTCTCCCTTCTGTTCCCGTCTCGTATTGTTCGTGGAAAGAAGGATTGTCGGTATGCCTCTGCGTGGGCTCTAATCTCTCTGATTTTATCCTTATGGTCTCTTCGCGAGATATACGTAGGAGGGAGCAATATATTGCTTGATTCCTCGGTGAAGGTATGTTCTCGAAACTTCAACAAAAGCCCATACCGAGTTACTGAGCGTCTCTCCTGCAGAGTCTTCCACTGGAGTTTATCTATCATCTCCGTAACGCTTTCGTGATTACTAAATGATCCTGTAACAAAGCGCGCTGCTCTCCGTTGGATATTCTCTGTCTCTTCAATTAACCATATCTGGTACGGATCCCACACTGCTGAGCAGCATTCAAGCAGTGGGCGAACACGCGTACTGTAACCTACTTCCTTTCTTTTCGGATTGCATTTCCTTAGGATTATTCCAATGAGTCTCAGTCTAGCGTTTGCTTTACCGACGATCAACTTTATATGACCATTCCACTTTAAATCACTCCTAATGCATACTCACAGATAATTTATGGAATTAACTGCTTCCAGTTGCTGACCTGCTATATTGTAGCTAAATGATAAAGGATCTTTCTTTCTATGTATTCGCAGCACATTACACTTGTCTACATTGAGATTCAATTGCCATTCCCTACACCATGCGTCAATTCGCTGCAGATCCTCCTGCATTTCAGTACAATTTTCCATTGTTACAACCTCTCGATATACCACAACAACATACGCAAAAAGCCTCAGTGAATTTCCGATGTCATCCACATGGTCGTTTATGTATATTGTGAATAGCAACGGTCCTACGACACTCCCCTGCGGCACACCTGAAATCACTCTTACTTCGGAAGACTTCTCTCCATTGAGAATGACATGCTGCGTTCTGTTATCTAGGAACTCTTCAATCCAATCACACAATTGGTCTGATAGTCCATATGCTCTTACTTTATTCATTAAACGACTGTGGGGAATTGTATCGAACGCCTTGCGGAAATCAAGAAACTTTTACTGCCTGGTCAATGTACAGATTGAATAACATCGGGGATAGGTTACATCCCTGTCTCATTCCCTTTTCAACCTCTGGTTCTCTTTCAAGTCCCTGGACTATTATAACTGCCGTCTGGTTTTCCTACAAGTTGCAGATTGCCTTTCCCTCCCAGTATTTTACTCTTGCTACATTCAGAATATTGTTGTTGTTGTTGTGGTCTTCAGTCCTGAAACTGGTTTGATGCAGCTCTCCATGCTACTCTATCCTGTGCAAGATTCTTCATCTCCCAGTACCTACTGCACCCTACATTCTTCTGAATCTGCTTAGTGTAGTCATCTCTTGGTCTCCCTCTACGATTTTTACCCTTCACGCTGCCCTCCAGTACTAAATTGGTGATACCTTGATGCCTCAGAATATGTCCTACCAACCGATCCCTTCTTCTAGTCAAGTTGTGCCACAAACTTCTCTTCTCCCCAATCCTATTCAATATCTCCTCATTAGTTATGTGATCTACCCATCTAATCTTCAGCATTCTTCTGTAGCACCACATTTCGAAAGCTTCTATTCTCTTCTTGTCCAAACTATTTATCGTCCACGTTTCACTTCCATACATGGCTACGCTCCATACAAATATTTTCAGAAACGACTTCCTGACACTTAAGTCAATACTCGATGTTAACAAATTTCTCTTCTTCAGAAAGACTTTGCTTGCCATTGCCAGTCTACATTTTATATCCTCTCTACTTCGACCATCATCAGTTATTTTGCTCCCCAAATAGCAAAACTCCTTTACTATTTTAAGTGTCTCATTTCCTAATCTAATTCCCTCAGCATCACCTGACTTAATTCGACTACATTCCATTATCCTCATTAGGCTTTTGTTGATGTTCCCTCCTTTCATGACATTGTCCATTCAGTTGAACTGCTCTTCCAAGTCCTTTGCTGTCTCTGACAGAATTACTTTGTCATTGGCGAACCTCAAAGTTTTTATTTCTTCTCCACTGATTTTAATACCTACTCCGAATTTTTCTTTTGTTTCCTTCACTGCTTGCTCAATATGCAGACTGAATAACATCGGGGAGAGGCTACAACCCTGTCTCACTCCCTTCCCAACCACTGCTTCCCTTTCATGTCCCTCGACTCTTATAACTGCCATCTGGTTTCTGTACAAATTGTAAATAGCCTTTTGCTCCATGTAGTTTACCCCTGCCACCTTCAGAATTTGAAACAGAGTATTCCAGTCAACATTGTCAAAAGCTTTCTCTAAGTCTACAAATGCAAGAAACGTAGGTTTGCCTTTCCTTAATCTAGCTTCTAAGATAAGTCGTAGGGTCAGTATTGCCTCACGTGTTCCAACATTTCTATGGAATCCAAACTGATCTTCCCCGAGGTCAGCTTCTACCAGTTTTTCCATTCGTCTGTAGAGAATACGTGTTAGTATTTTGCAGCTGTGACTTATTAAACTGATAGTTCGGTAATTTTCACAGCTGTCAACACCTGCTTTCTTTGGGATCGGGATTATTATATTCTTCTTGAAGTCTGAGGGAATTTCGCCTGTCTCATACATCTTGCTCACCAGATGGTAGAGTTTTGTCAGGACTGGCTCTCCCAAGGCCGTCAGTAGTTCTAATGGAATGTTGTCTACTCCCGGGGCCTTGTTTCGACTCAGGTCTTTCAGTGCTCTGTCAAACTCTTCACGCAGTATTGTATCTCCCATTTCATCTTCATCTACATCCTCTTATATTTCCATAATATTGTCCTCAAGTACATTGCCCTTGTATAGGCCCTCTATATACTACCTCCACCTTTCTGCTTTCCCTTCTTTGCTTAGAACTGGGTTTCCATCTGAGCTCTTGATGTTCATACAAGTGGTTCTCTTATCTCCAAAGGTCTCTTTAATTTTCCTGTAGGCAGTATCTATCTTACCCCTAGTGAGATAAGCTTCTACATCCTTACATTTGTCCTCTAGCCATCCCTGCTTAGCCATTTTGCACTTCCTGTTGATATCATTTTTGAGACGTTTGTATTCCTTTTTGCCTGCTTCATTTACTGCATTTTTATACTTTCTCCTTTCCTCAATTAAATTCAATATTTCTTCTGCTACCCAAGGGTTTCTACTAGCCCTCGTCTTTTTACCTATTTGATCCTCTGCTGCCTTCACTATTTCATCCCTCAAAGCTACCATTCTTCTTCTACTGTATTTCTTTCCCCCATTCCTGTCAATTGTTCACTTATGCTCTCCCTGAAACTCTGTGCAACCTCTGGTTTAGTCAGTTTATCCAGGTCCCATCTCCTTAAACTCCCACCTTTTCGCAGTTTTTTCAGTTTTAATCTACAGTTCATAACCAATAGATTGTGGTCAGAGTCCACATCTGCAACTGGAAATGTCTTACAATTTAAAACCTGGTTCCTAAATCGCTGTCTTACCATTATGTAATCTATCTGAAACCTGTCAGTATCTCCAGGCTTCTTCCATGTATACAACCTTCTTTTATGATTCTTGAACCAAGTGTTAGCTATGATTAAGTTGTGCTCTGTGCAAAATTCTATCAGGCGGCTTCCTCTTTCATTTCTTAGCCCCAATCCATATTCACCTACTACGTTTCCTTCTCTTCCTTTTCCTACTACCGAATTCCAGTCACCCATGACTATTAAATTTTCGTCTCCCTTCACTATCTGAATAATTTCTTTTATCTCATCATACATTTCATCAATTTCTTCATCATCTGCAGAGCTAGTTGGCATATAGACTTGTACTACTGTTGTAGGCGTGGGCTTTGTGTCTATCTTGGCCACAATAATGCGTTCACTGTGTTGTTTCCAGTAGCTTACCCGAATTCCTATTTTTTTTATTCATTATTAAACCTACTCATGCATTACCCCTATTTGATTTTGTATTTATAACCCTGTATTCACCTGAACAAAAGTCTTGTTCCTCCTGCCACGGAACTTCGCTAATTCCCACTATATCTAACTTTAACCTATCCATTTCCCTTTTTAAATTTTCTCATCTACCTGCCCGATTAAGGGATCTGACATTCCATGCTCCGATCCGTGGAACGCCAGTTTTCTTTCTCCTGATAACGACGTCCTCCTGAGTAGTCCCCGCCCGGAGATCCGAATGGGAGACTATTTTACCTCCGGAATATTTTACCCAAGTGGACGCCATTATCATTTAATCATACTGTAAAGCTGCATGCCCTCGGGAAAAATTGCGGCCGTAGTTTCCCCTTGCTTTCAGACGTTCTCAGTACCAGCACAGCAAAGCTGTTTTGGTTAGTGTTACAAGGCCAGATCATCCCAACTGTTGCCCCTGCAACTACTGGAAAGGCTGCTGCCCCTCTGCAGGAACCACATGTTTGTCTGGCCTCTCAACAGATACCCCTCCGTTGTGGTTGTACCTACGGTACGGCTATCTGTATCGCTGAGGCACGCAAGCCTCCCCACCAACGGCAAGGTCCATGGTTCTCGGGGGAGAGGGGGGGGGGTTCGGAATATTATTGAGGAGAAAAGAAATCCAGACTAAAATTTGACCGAAAGAGGAAATGAGTTGACAGGATAATTTTGGGGCATCAAGAATTCGTCAGTTTGGTAGCCCTGCGTTGCTACTGTGTTCGTTTGTATCATCTTTGCTTTGAAGGATCTCTTAGACCCAATGTGCTTTTCTCTGCTAATTTTAATGACTGGGAATACAAAAAGGCTTGACATTGGTTTGGATTGTATAGATGTTTTGCTTTGGAGTTGAATAAATTCTCGTTTGTTTCACTACTTGATTGATGGTCTTTCAGAAGTGACGGGAACAATTCCTAGCTCGTAAAATAATGATCCCTGGTTACATTTCTTGATGTTTTGGAAATACGAGTACGCAACCTTTTCACGCCAGTTGCATGGCTACTCAGCTTATAAGGTCCATTTTGTAGCTGTCCTCAATCAGATTCTGAGGTGTAGGCTGTTCTTACACTAGCTGTATTGAACACTTTCATTCCATATCTGCTAGGTTTGGAAGGAATGTACATTCGAAAACTACATCGTCCTCGAAATTCTACAATCATTTCACCAACAGTCACTTATTCTCTAAGAGAATAGCGCGTCATGCAACTTTTTGTGAATAAATCAAAGATATTTCGTATAGGAGCCAATTTATCCTGTATTCGTTTGTCAGACCTAATCTATTTATCAAATCGTAGACACATTACCAGAAACCTAAACCTCTGTAGAGTCATTGCAGAATAGAATATTTTTAGTCCTGTACTACCTCTGTCCCCGATTTCTCCTAAATTTTCCCTAACCAGCCTCATATATTTCCCTCAATACATCAGACCAATAAAGGTTTCAGTTCAACTCTGTTGGATTAGATTAAATTCAGTTTTCGTTCAATAGACCCAAAAAATTATATGATTCTCGTGGATGTGGAACATGTCAGAAAATATAACATAAAAAACATAAAACATTTGAATATAATACTTACTACCCTGATCATTTGTCAGGAGATTGTCAAAATAGGTGAATACATTACAGTAAGCTGAAGCAGCAGAGATTTACAGAATTAATACGCTGTGAGAATGAAACATTATTATGCACTACTAATAAATTTATGATACACAAAATACATAATCTTGATTGTTGTGACAAAGTCTTGTCAAAACGGATATCGAACAGACATTTTTACTTAAGCTGACCTAACAGTCTCTGTTAAGTTATTCATCTGCAGAGTAGAAGGAGTCTTTCAAATTCTGTTTAAACGGTACTTTATCTGAAACCAAATTTTAATGGTTGCTGGCAGTTTACTGACAATGTGTGTTCCTGAATACTGGACCCTTCTTTGGACCAAGATAAGTGGTTTTAGGTCTTCATGTAGATTGTTCTTATTGCTTGTATTGATTCTGTGTATTGAGCTATTGACTGGAAATAGAGGTGTACTACTTGCAACAAATTTCATTAAGGAATAAGTATACTGAGAAGCAGTGGTTAGAATACAAAGTTCCTTGAACAGGTTTCTACATGATGTTCTTGAATTTGCAGCACAAATGACTCTTATTACAGGCTTTTGCACCCTAAAAAGTTTTGCTCTGATGAGTTACCCCAGAATATGATCTTGTATGACATGAAAGAGAGAAGATAAGCGAAGTATGCCAATTTTTGTATACAGGGTGGTCCATTGATCGTGATCGAGCCAAATATCTCACGAAATAAGCGTCAAACGAAGAAACTGAAAACAACGAAACTCGTCTAGCTTGAAGGGGGAAACCAGATGGCGCTATGGTTGGCCCGATAGATGGCGCTGCCATAGATCAAATGGATATTAACTGCGTTTTTTAAAATAGGAACCCCCATTTTTATTACATATTCGTGCAGTACGTAAAGAAATACGAATGTTTTAGTTGGACCACATTTTTAGCTTTGTGGTAGATGGCGCTGTAAGAGTCACAAACGTACAAGTACGTGGTATCACGTAACATTCCGCTAGTGCGGATGGTATTTGCTTCGTGATACATTACCCGTGTTAAAATGGACGGTTTACCAATTAAAGATCACAAAGATATGGCTTACACTTTTAGACGAGTAGTTGGTAACAGGTAGGTTTTTTAAATTAAAATAGAGAACGTAGATACGTTTGAACATTTTATTTCGGTTGTTCCAATGTATCTTTCTGAACTTATCATTTCTCAGAACGCATGCTGTTACAGCGTGATTACCTGTAAATACCACATTAATACAATAAATGCTCAAAATGATATCCGTCGACCTGAATACATTTGGCAATACGTGTGACGACATTCCTCTCAACAGCGAGTAGTTCGCCTTCCGTAATGTTTGCACACGCATTGACAATGCGCTGACGCATCTTACCAGGCGTTGTCTGTGGGTCACGATAGCAAATATCCTTCAACTTTCCCCACAGAAAGAAAACCGAGGACGTCAGATCCGGTGAACGTGCGGGCCATGGTATGGTGCTTCGACGACCAATCCATCTGTCGTGAAATATGCTATTCAATACCGCTTCAACCGCACGTGAGCTGTCTGCCGGACATCCGTCATGTTGGAAGTACATCGCCATTCTGTCATGCAGTGAAACATCTTGTAGAAACATCGGTAGAACATTACGTAGGAAATCAGCATACATTGCACCATATATAATGCCATAGATAAAATGGGTGCCAATTATCCTTCCTCCCATAACACTGCACCATACATTAACTCACCAAGGTCGCTCATGTTCCACTTGTCGCAGCCATCGTGGATTTTCCGTTGCCCAATAGTGAATATTATTCCTGTTTACATTACCGATGTTGGTGAATGACGCTTCGTCGCTAAATAGAACGCGTGCAAAAAATCTGTCATCGTCCCGTAACTTATCTTGTCCCCAGTGGCAGAACTGTACACGACGTTCAAAATCGTCGCCATGCAATTCCTGGTGCATAGAAATATGATACGGGTGCAATCAATGTTGATGTAGCATTCTCAACACCGACGTTTTTGAGATTCCCGATTCTCTCGCAATTTGTGTGCTACTGATGCGCGGATTAGCCGCGACAGCAGGTAAAACACCTACTTGGGCATCATCATTTGTTGCAGGTCGTGGTTGACGTTTCACACGTGGCTGAAGACTTCCTGTTTCCTTAAATAACGTAACTATCCGGCGAACGGTCCGGACACTTGGATGATGTCGTTCAAGATACTGAGCAGCATATATAGCACACGCCCGTTGGGCACTTTGATCACAATAGCCATACATCAACACGATATCGACCTTTATTTACGTACTACACGAATATGTAATAAAAACGAGGATTCCTATTTAAAAAAACGCAGTTGACATCCGTTTGACGTATGGCAGCGCAATCTAGCGGGCCAACCATAGCGCCGTCTGGTTTCCCCCTTCAAGGTAGACGACTTTCGTTCTTTGTAGTATTTTCGTTTCACTCTTATTTCGTGAGATATTTTGCCCGCCACTATCAAGGGACCACCCTGTATATCTCCTACATCTGACATCATTCTCACTGCAAATACAGACTTATTTAGCCACTTAAGCAATTCTGTGGTATGCCCTTCCCAACTCAATTTATTATCGAGTTGTAACCCCAGAAATTTAACACTGTCAACCTCTTCGATCTGCATGTCTTCATATGTTATACACATGCTGGAAGGAAATCTCTTACAGGTTCTGAACTGCATATAGTGGGTCTTTTCAAAGTTTAATGACAGCGAAGTAGCTTTAAACCATTTATTAGTGTAAGCGAATATTTGATTAGCAGCTGTTTCTAAATCTGTACGTGACTTGATACTTATTGCAATGTTTGTATCATCTGCAAACAAAACAAACTTAGCATCTGGCAATGTAACAGATGAGAGGTCATTAATGAACACAAGAAAAGCAATGGACCCAAGATGGAACCTTGAGGTATACCACACGTAATTAATTTCCAGTCAGATGAAGACTGACTGCTTACTGCACAGGTATTTTGCAGCGACATCCTTTGTTTCCTGTTAGTTAGGTAAGACTCAAACCATTTTGCAGCTGTGCTGGTGACACCGAGATATTCTAATTTACTTAAGAGAATGGTGTGGTTCACACAGTCAAAAGCTTTTGACAGGTCAGAGAAAATGCGAGTAGCCTCTAAAGCTTTCTCGATATAGAAGCCTTAAGAAACCTGAACTGTGACATATAATATATTATTTGCAGTCAGATGCTTAAGGAGATGCTTGAATACAACCTTTTCAAAAATTTTTGAGTAAGACGGCAAAAGTGAAATTGGTCGATAATTTGATGGTATCTCTTTATCCCCCTTCTTGTAAAGAGGCTTAACTTTAGCATATTTTAGCCAGTCCGGAAATGTTGCCCTGGTAAGAGATTGATTAAGATAGAACTCAACCCACATGAGCACTCTTTGATTAAATTCGGTGGTATGTTATCATACCCACTAGAATGCTTAGATTTTAAGGATTTTAAGATAGATACTACTACTTTGGGAAACGTGTCATTTCCATTTTACTAAGTTATTTTTAAAGACTGGTCTCAGATAAAAAATGGTTCAAATGGTTCTGAGCACTATGGGACTCAACTGCTGAGGTCATTAGTCCCCTAGAACTTAGAACTAGTTAAACCTAACTAACCTAAGGACATCACAAACATCCATGCCCGAGGCAGGATTCGAAACTGCGACCGTAGCGGTCTTGCGGTTCCAGGCTGCAGCGCCTTTAACCGCACGGCCACTTCGGCCGGCGGTCTCAGATACTCCAATGCATTGTTCACTGAATCTAATAACCCCATGCTGTAATTAACAGAAAAGAAGTACTCGTTTAACAGGCCGGCCGCGGTGGTCGTGCGGATCTAGGCGCTCCAGTCCGGAGCCGCGCTGCTGCTACGGTCGCAGGTTCGAATCCTGCCTCGGGCACGGATGTGTGTGATGTCCTTAGGTTAGTTAGGTTTAATTAGTTCTAAGTTCTAGTGGACTGATGACCACAGCAGTTGAGTCCCATAGTGCTCAGAGCCATTTGAACCATTTTTGAACTTGTTTAACAGGTTTGCAACACTGTATGCACTTTTACCATAGTCTTATTTATTTTTAGAACTATCTGTTCCTCTTTCTTTTTGACACCACCAGTCTCTGTCTTCACTGTATCTCATACAGTTTTTATTTTTTTTTCCCTGATGTAATTATCTTTTTCTCATAATAAAGCTGCTTCGATTTCTGTATTACTTGCTTCAATATTTTGCAGTATTCTTTGTAATGCATTACAGTACTAACATCAGAGTTGTTCCTAGATAGTAGATACAGTCTTCTTTTTGTCCCATGTGATATCTTTCTTCCTTGTGTAACCCATAGTTTATTTTTTGACTTCTAAATGATTTGAGTTAACTTTAGAGGAAAACACCCACTCATTACTCGCACACGCTTTGGCGATTCCCGTAAGAGTTTGGGCAACCTGTGCACATTGGCACAGACGTAGGTCAATGGCTGGGTAGCCTTTAACTATACATATGAAGACAGTAACTTGTTCTCGAAAGATCAGTTACTGTTGATGACTGTGCAGCTTTTCCCTCGAATAAATGATTACTAACTGACAAACTCTTACGGGAATCGCCAAAGCGTACACGAGTAATGAGTGGGTGGGCAAATGTCTATAAGGTAGAATTGTGGACAGTTGGGAATGTGAGTCTCACGGGAAGCGTCGTTTGGTGATGATCGTATGCTCAGCCGCCACTTTCGTCATTCTTGGCCTCCCAGGTCCCCAGACCTCAGTCCGTGCGATTATTGGCTTTGGGATTACCTGAAGTCGCAAGTGTATCGTGATCGACCTACATCTCTAGGGATGCTGAAAGACAACATCTGACGTCAATGCCTCACCATAACTCCGGACATGCTTTACAGTGCTGTTCACAACATTATTCCTCGACTGCAGCTATTGTTGAGGAATGATGGTGGACACATTGAGCATTTCCTGTAAAGAACATCATCTTTGCTTTGTCTTGGTTTGTTATGCTAGTCATTGCTATTCTGATCAGATGAAGCGCCATCTGTTGGACATTTTTGAACTTCTGTATTTTTTTGCTCTAATAAAACCCCATGTCATTCCAAGCATGTGTGTCAATTTGTGCCTCCCTATCTACATTATTCCGTGATTTATTCAGTTTTCAAATTTATACTGACTTTTTGATCACCTGGTACTGGGTGTTTTCGTAATAGCGTGCAAAAATTTAACAGGACATAGAGGTAGGGAACCTGGCGTCGGAGAAGGCAGCTTAACAAGATGATAGGAATAACATCACATTACTGTGCACTTTTTTATTTACTTTAGTTACAGCCAACTGCAAGTACTATTACTGACACAGTGAACGTACCATTTGTACCGTATCTTACAAAATATGCTGAAACTGACTGCCATCAACCTCAATGCAAGCATGACATTGGGGAACAAGATTCTGACGGACCCTGACAAAATTTTTCCTGGTGTGTTTCGAGTCACATCACAGGCAGCTACAATTCTGGCAACTAATTCCATTTCCGTATCCACTGGGGTCGCATACACAAGTGACTTTAGATACCCCCATAGGAAATAATCAAAGGGATTCAAGTCAGGTGACCTTGTGGGCCACGGAATAGGATCTCCTCTTCCAATTCATAGACCAGGAAATACAGCACTGAGATGGTTGCGGCCATCCACACTGAAGTGAGGCGGTGTACCGTCATGTTGTATCCACATCCTCTCACGAACAACCCAGGGTACGTTCTTTAACAACTCAGGTAGAACTCTTTGCACGATCGTCAAGTACAGGTGGCCATTCAGAGGGCCAAGTGGAAGATGTGACCCAATGAGGTTGTCGTCTACAGTGCAGGCCCAGATATTCACAGCAAGACGTATCTGATGGCGTGACTCTACTACAGCTTGAGGGTTTTCTTCATCCGATACGAGGTTATTCCTGCTGTTCGAGATACCATCACGATCAAATGGAGGAAATCTGGTCGATCAATCCATCTTGGAGCAACCATTGCCACAATGCCACCCTTGGTGCGAAGTTAGTCACAACCATTGCATGAACTCGTTGTAGGTGATATGGGTGTAATTGTTGTTTGTAGAGTACTCGCCACAGTTTAATATGTGCAGCTCCCATTTCACGTGCTATACGACGGGGGAGAGCTGCAAAACGTTCCAGGACCTCTTCTTCAAAATCGGGTGTGCGAGTGGTCGTCATGTTGCCAGGTCCCTCGTTTCTTCTTTCCAACGAACCAGTCTCCCGCATCCGTCGATCGAGAAAAATGAACACTCGTCGTCACGAATGATGCCTGTTAGGAAATCGTTCCCTGTACAGCCTTTCAGTAGCGAGAGCATTGGAACGCACGTACCCATACACGAGGTGCGTATCAGTGAGTTTTGTGAAACCGTACCGGTACTGCTCCATCGTACTGTACTGTACTGTACGTCTGGGTTGAGTTGTTTTGGGGGAAGAGACCAAACAGCCAGGTCATCGGTCTCATCAGATTAGGGAAGGATTGGGAAGGAAGTCGGCCGTGCCCTTTCAAAGGAACCATCCCGGCATTTGCCTGGAGCGATATAGGGAAATCACGGAAAACCTAAATCGGGATGGCCGGACGCGGGATTGAACCGTCGTCCTCCTGAATGCGAGTCCAGTGTGCTAGCCACTGTACCACCTCGCTCGGTGTACTCTACGTCTCTGAATAGCACGGAGTAATGAATGGGTCTCTCGTTGATTCATAGCAGGTTCTGACATAGGACAATGTAAATGCCATACAACAGAGAAACCTTATGGGCAAGTAAAGTAAACAAAACCTGCATCATAACTTGCTGGTAGTCAGGCTCGACCTCCTTGTTTCCTTGCGGGAAATAATGTGCATATCAATAAACAACACAGTACGTGTACACATGTACGCATGTTAGCTGTAAATAATCTGGAAAACAGGAGTTCTAGACAAAGCGGTAGCAAAGTTTGCTTCCGTATCTGCTTAAGCTGGCTTCACCGATCTCCCTACCTCAGATTGTTCAGTGGAGCATTGTCTATTGTGAGGGGTCCGCTTGTACGTGGCACTCCGTCTTCAGGCCACAAGTCGCCTACCGGGAACATCCGAACGCCGTGTCATCCTCAAGGGAGGATGTGGATAGGGTGTGGGGTCAGCACACCGCTCTCCCGGTCCTTATGATGGTATTCTCGACTGAAGCTGCTACTATTCGGTCGAGTAGCTCCTCAGTTGGGATCACGAGACTGAGTTCACCCCGAAAAATGGCAACAGCGCATGGCGGCCTGGATGGTCACCCATCCAAGTGCCGGCCACGCCCGACAGCGCTTAACTTCGGTGCTCCCACGGGAACCGGTGTAGCCACTGCGGCAAGGCCGTTGCCCCACTTGTATGTGGAGACCGATTTTTTAATATAATTAATGATGAATGACCTGAAACGATTGTCATATGTAGAAGGGATTGTATTTTTGACAGCAATGAACCAAAGGTGTTGCCTGAGTGTCAGAATCGACCCTGAATAAAGACAAGTGTGAAGTTATTCACGTGAGTACTAAAAGAAATCAGATAAATTTCGATTACACTATAAGTCACACAAATCTGAAGGCTGTAAATTCAGCTAAATACTTAGGGATTACAATCACAAATAACCTAAATTGGAACGATCACATAGATAATATTGTGGTTAGAGCAAACCAAAGATTACGATTCATTGGCAGAACACTTGGAAGGTGCAACAGGTCTACTAAAGAGACGCTTACACTACGCTTGTGCGCCTTATTCTGGAGTATTGCAGTGCGGTGTGGAATCCGCATCAGCTGGGACTGACGGATGACATCGAAAAAGTACAAAGAAGGGCAGCTCGTTTTTTACCATCACAAAATAGGGGAGATAGTGCCAGAGACATGATACGTGAATTGCGACGGGATCTTCTCATGAAATTTCAATCACCGGTTTCTCCTCCGATTGCGAAAACATTCTGTTGGCACCCAGCTACATAGGGAGAAATGATCATCACGATAAAATAAGAGAAATCAGGGCTCGCATAGAAAAATTTAAGTCCTCGTTTTTACTGCGCGCCGTTCGAGAGTGGAACGGTAGAGAGACAGCTTGAAGGTGGTTCATTGAACCCTCTGCCAGGCACTTTATTATGAATAGCAGAGTAATCACATAGATGTAGATGTAAGTAGGGGCGCGCGGAGCGCTGTAGAAGTTGCCGTTGTTCTCTGTTACAGGTTGGATGTAAGGCTTAAAGCTAGTCGCTAGCTGGGAGAATTTAGTTGTCGGTCTATGGACGAATGATATTGTTTATTCTCACACAGAGCCAGTTTTAATAATTTTGTGGGATCTGAAATTTAAAAACCTCTCTCACACCGGCCTGATTTAGCTTCACTGATCAGGATAGTAAAAAACATGCGTATATTAAGGGAATTTTCAGTCACAAAGCAGGCTTATCACACTCCCACAGTTCAATACTGTTCTATCCTGATTAAATTGAGCTTAACTTAAATTCCATAAGGCGGTGAAGCAATTTCAAAGTCTCGGTGCGACGAACATTGTCAGTCGATCTCCTGAAAACACTTGTAATAATTATTAGCGTTCGGTGATCACATGGGGAAGACCGGAGATCTGCTGTTAAGACCGTGTTAGCCCATTTATTGAAAGTAACAAACTGGTTATCTTGAGCGTACAAAACGGCAGGTTCGTCCAGTGTAAATCAGACGTTCCCCACTGATCCCGTGCAACACAGCATAGTAAGCAGACACTGTCAATAATAAGCAGTTAAATAATACGCGAACACACTTACTTTAGTTCAGTTCATGTATTAAATTCCTTCTCATACAGAATCTCATCAAGATGGCGACTAGCTCAACAATAACATACATACACATCTTCGTTCTTTCACGGCTAATCGGCAAGATCTGAATCATTCATTTCATAAGAGAAAACATAGATAGCAGAGAAGCTATTCCGTGGAGTAAATGGTCGCTCGAAGGAATAATAGGGCTTGAAACTACTTTGCATCGATAATCATCGTATATTAAAGTTTAGGAATCGGTAAGATAAGAAGAGATATTTCGAGATATGTACTGAGCTATATAATTTATAAAATTTCTGAAAATATCGCGGAGAGACCGCTGCAAGAGACATTACACAGTAAATGTTGGGTCGTAGTTATTTCTATAAAAGTGTTGAAACTTCATTATTTAAATGAGTGTGTCTGTACTTAAATTGCAGAATGACTGAGAAGATGAAACTTCTACGTTATTTGATTCTGAAACAGCTGAGTAAAACTCAACGTACTGAGCCTACTTTCTCTGTAATTTTTCTTATCAATATTCTAGCGCGGCGCAACCTGACTGCTCAAAAAAATTACAACCTGACTTCAAATAATTAATTCAGAAGAATGGCCCTGATTAAAAAGAAATCTTAACAATAACCCATACATTTCATTAAGCACTTACCTCACAAAAATCTTCATTACGCGTACTGCAATACAGCGAGCGGCAGTACTGCCAGCTAAATAAAAGATTCTAACTATTAAAGCCACTAACTACTAATGGGCATGTGGTCAGAAAAGGAAAGATTTTGTAGCAAACCAAATAATGTATTTTTTTTACCTTAATTACGTGACATCCAGTTCAGACACGAATATAAATCGTCATTGACATCTAGTACACAAGTATATATAATCATGAATAATATTCAATCTCCACGTCGAACATGTACATATCGTTAGCCTGCGCCAACACTTCATACCTCTACCCTCCATCAGTACTAACTTTTCACATCTAACACCCATCACTGCTGGCTGTTCACCTCCAATGGCCCAACTGTACTTCCATCACTGCTGGCAACTAACTTCCTACTGCCCTACACTACTGGCGATTAACTTACGAGTCCGACCAGTCACAGAGTCTCTTACAAAGAAAGCGCAGTCAGAGATCCAATGCAAAGCGCTACACAGGGCTGCCAACACAGAAGCAGCCCACTTACAGAGTAAAGTGTGTTATTTAATTTCTGAGGCTGTATGATTATCAGGAATTGAAGTGATACTGATAGTTACCAAATACTGAGAACTGCCTGTGGCAATTATAGAACAGTAATGACTTTACTCTGTAACCGAAAGGTAAAGCAACGGGCACTAATTTGCAAGGTAATGAAATTTTGTATATTTGGTTTTTACGTATGCAGCACCGAAATGTGGCTTTCGATAATTTTTACAGCGCTGATCCCTGAATGTAGGAACCAAGTATTTTTCGTCAGATTTAATGTATAGGTTGGTTAGGTATAGCCGATTTGTAATATTTTTGTGTGTTTTGTAACACTGATAGAAGTTAAATTTTGGAATCTATTTTGTCAAACAATGTCAGAGTTTATGTCATTTAACAATCGAAGTGTTTTTAATTACGACTATAAGTGAGAATTGTAGAACAGTAGAGAAGTTCACTGATTTTGAAGTTAATGGAAAATGTTTCATGTCAGAATTTGTGAAGGAGAAACTTTATTTTGAATAAAATGTTCAAATTTAAGCATTCGGTCTTAGCATATGCCCTTATCAGTACCTCATCCAATTCCATGTCGTGTTTATTTAAATCTAATGAATATTTTTCTAGAAGAAATCATTTTTCAATCAGAGTCAGAAAAATATTAATGTGCCAGAATCAGAAAAGTGTTAATGTTTGTAACAGCTTCAATGCGGGCGTCATTGCACAGCACTGAGCCAATATCCAGTATTTTCACTGAACATTTGCAAGGTTATTCATTTATCAACCAATCTACAGATATTAATTGTATGAAGCTGTTTTATAGCCGGCATTCCACTTTGCCGTGCCAAGTTTGAATATTTTCTATGCCAACTGTGGAGAAAACAGAATACCAAGATTACATCCTTTGCGACTCTAGAGCTAATTAAAATTTATTTCATTATTTACTTGCACAGGGAGTTTTATCAGTTTATCGCACAGGGCCATAGAACTCTGTGCACACGAGACTGGATAAATGGCAAAATGGTTCAAATGGCTCTGAGCACTATGGGACTTTACATCTGAGGTCATCAGTTCCCTAGAACTTAGAACTACTTAAACCTAACTAGCCTAAGGACACCACACACGTCCATGCCCGAGGCAGGATTCCAACCTGCGACCGTAGCAGTCGCGCGGTTCCAGACTGAAGCGGCTAGAACCGCTCGGCGACAAAGGCTGGCGGGTGAAAGTCTGAGGGACCGATTTCATTAAAGGCATTGCGTATTGGTTTCGCAGATTAAGCCATTTACTCTACAACACGTCACACAGTAAACTTGCGTGACACAAACATTACACATATCATATTCATTGGCAAAAAAAAAAAAAAACGAATAACTTTATGCTTTGTCCAATTACATTTATGCACGCTCTTACGGAAACATCCTTTATAGCAGAAATGTTCTACAAAAGAGGAACAAATGAGATTAGTTTGAAAAACGACTTAAATCCAGCCTTCTTAAAACAAAATTTGAACATTACGAGGGTAAAGGGTCATAGTCTTGTTTTTTAATTACAGTTTTATGAAAATTATTTGTAGGTATCGATTCATGCAATAATTTAAAGCAGTATTCGCTTTAGTAAGACAATAAACAGTTTCCTGTTATTTCTGAAAATTTACCTCTAACATCTAAACCCCTTGTGCAAATTCACGAGTGTAGTGACTATTTATTTATTTGTGGTAAGATCTTATGGGACCAAACTGTTTAGGTTATCGGTCCCTAAGCTTACACACTACATAATTTACACCACTGGCCATTAAAATTGCTACACCAAGAAGAAATGCAGATGATTGACGGGTATTCATTGGAAAATATATTATACTAGAACTGACATGTGATTACATTTTCACGCAACTTGAGTGCATAGATGCTGAGAAATCAGTACCCAGAACAACCACCTCTGGCCGTAATAACTGCCTTGATATGCCTGGGCATTGGGTTAAACAGAGCTTGGATGGCGTGTACAGATACAGCTGCCCATGCAGCTTCAACACGATACCACAGTTCATCAAGAGTAGTGACTGGCGTATTGTGACGAGCCAGCTTCTCGGCCACTATTGACCAGATGTTTTCAGTTGGTGAGGGATCTGGAGAATGTGCTGGCCAGGGCAGCAAGTCGAACATTTTCTGTATCCAGAAAGACCCGTACAGGACCTGCAACATGCGGTCATGCATTATCCTGACGAAACGCAGGGTTTTGCGGGGATCGAATGAAGGGCAGAGCCACGGGTCGTAACACATCTGAAATGTAACGATCACTTTTCAAAGTGCCATCATTGCGAACAAGAGGTGACCAAGACATGTAAGCAATGGCACCCCATACCGTCACGGCGGGTGATACGCCAGTATGGCGATGACGAATTCACACTTCCAATATGCGTTCACCGCGATGTCGCCAAACTCAGATGCAACCATCATGATGCTATAAGCTGAACTTGGATTCATCCGAAAAAGTGACGTTTTGCCATTCGTGCACCCAGGTTCGCCGTCGAGTACACCATCGCAGGCACTCCTGTCTCTGATGCAGCGTCAAGGGTAACCGCATCTACGGTTTCCGAGCTGATAGTCCGTGCTGCTGCAAACGTTGTCGAACTGTTCGTGCAGATGGTTGTTGTCTTGCAAACGTCCCCATCTGTTGACTCAGGGATCGAGACGTGGCTACAGCACCCGTTACAGCCATGCGGATAAGATGGCTGTCATCTCGACTGCTGTGATACGAGGCCGTTGGGATGCAGCACGGCGTTCCGTATTACCCTCCTGAACCCACCGATTCCGTATTCTGCTAACAGTCATTGTATCTCGACCGACGCGAGCAGCAATGTCGCGATACGATAAACCGCAATCGCGATAGTTCTACAATCCGACCTTTATCAAAGTCGGAAACGTGATGGTACGCATTTCTCCTCCTGACACGAGGCATCACAACAACGTTTCACCAGGCAACGCTGGTCAACTGCTGTTTGTGTACGAGAAATCGGTTGGAAACTTTCCTCGTGTCAGCACGTTGAAGGTGTCGCCAACCTTGTGTGCATGCTCTGAAAAGCAAATCATTTGCGTATCCCAGCATCTTCTTCCTGTCGGTTAAATTTCACGTCTGTAACACGTCATCTTCGTGGTGCAGCAATTTTAATGGCCAGTAGTGTAACTTTAACTTACTCTATGGACAACACACACACACCCATGCCCGAGGGAGGATTCGAACCTCCGACGGGGGGAGCCGCGCGGACCGTGACAATACGCCCTAGATCGCGCTGCTACAGTGACTAGTAAAGCTGTGGCACTTCTCGTCGCGATTGGCAGTATTATATCTGCAGTTTATTGAAGTCGCAGATAATGACTGCTAGAGATTCGAGAGAAGTCTGCAGTGAGATTTTCCTCTTGTGGACGCCTGTGAGTAGTGGCTGCTTCCCACACGAAGTTCTTCCTTCGCAGATGCGATAAGTGCTAAAGTTTTGGATTTGTAGAGAGATAATTTCCAGTCTATATCTTCGGAATTACGTTACGTGAGCGATCGGTAGGCTACTGCTGTGTGCTCGGTATGCAGAATTAGCGAGAAATGGTATAATATTGTGGTGAACTGTGCGAAATATACGTGTGGTCTTGTAATCCCAGAGTCTGGAGATGGGTGTATAAAAGCAAACGAGCAAACGGGTCTGGACCAGAAACAGTAAAGCATTTGTGCCGAGGGGGAGCGAGCCCGGATTTGTAGAACAGTTCTGAGAGTGACTTCGGTCCGCCGAGGCGATGCGGCCACCTGTCGGGCGTTGATGCCTCAGTGCCGTGAGTATACTTACTGTGCTGTCTGTATTCGTGCTGTTATGTACGAATGTTGTAAAAGAGCTGACTTTGTACGATGCGGCGATATACGGGGGGTGTTTGAAAAGTCCGTGCAAAGTCCAAAAGATGGCACTGACGGCGTGTATCGAGGTCACGATTAGTTAGTAGCATCTTTGGAAGGAACGCACACCGAGCCATATTGGTCTATTTCTTTGTGTTTGGCATTCGTGTGAATCGAGGAAGTCGAGTGATCGTCAAAAAATGGACGAAAAAGCATTTCGTGTGGTGATTAATCATTACTTTAAGAAAGGCAATACGCCTCAGGAGACTAAATAGAAGCTCGATAAACATTACAGTGACTCTGCGCCTTCGATTAGAACAGTTTACAAGTGGCTTTAAAATTTTCGGAGTGGCCCTATGGGCACAAGTGATCCTGAATGTTCTACACGCCCTGTGGATGTTACAACTCCAGAAATCATTGATAAAATCCGTGACACGGTGATGGACGACAGAAGAGTTAAGGTGCGTGAGATTGTTAATGCTGTGGGCATCTCTAATGAATGGGTACAAAACATTTTGCATTAACATTTGGACACGAGAAAGCTATCCGCAAGCTGGGTTCTGCGATTGCTCACACTTGCCCAAAGTCGGAATCGTGTGAAGTGTTGCAAGGATGGTTTGCAGCTGTTCAGGAAGAATCCGCAGGATCTTAACCGTCGTTTCGTCGCTGTGGATGAAACGTGGATACATTACTATACTTCTGAGACGAAACAACAACCTAATAAACGGGTTACCAGGGGAGAATCTGCACCAAAAAAGGCAAAGACCATTCCTTCGACCGGTAAGGTTATGGCGAGCGTCTTTCTGGATTCGCAAGGGTTAATCCTCATCGACTATCTGGAAAAGGGTAAAACTATTACAGGTGAATATTATTCATCGTTATTGGACAGTTTGAATATCGACATGCAAGAAAAACGCCGGCGATTGGACTACAAAAAAGTCCTTTTCCATCGCGACAATGCAGCAGCACACACCTCAGCAGTTGTGGTCGCAAAATTAATGGAAATAGGATTTCAACACGTTTCACATCCCCCCTCTGCTCCAGACTTGGCTCCCTCGGACTACTATTTGTTCCCCAATTTGAAGCAATGGCTGGTGGAACAAAGATTTTATCCAGACAAGGTGGTGATTGCAGCAACTATTAGTAGACTTGGACAATTTGTATTATTTGGAAAGGATCAACAAATTATAACAGTGTTGGACAAAGTGTGTAAGTATAAACGGAAACTGTATCGAAAAATAAAAAAAGGTTTACCCCAAACATGTAAGTACTTTTTATCTTTGCACAAACTTTTCAAACACCACTCGTATTGATGGGTCAGAGATCGGTTTCACATTCTAATATTCAAGCACCTGTCCTTGGTGGGAGAGTATAGTAATTGATTAGGAGTCTTTTCGTATTTGATGATATGTAGGGCACATTGCAGTGTTTAATTGTTGGTGCAATATGGTGGTGTGTGTAGAGGAGTTTTTTTGCCGCTGAAAGCCTTGGCCGCAGAAAGAAGGAAAAAAGGCAGACGGTGCTTCCACACCGGTGGCATCAGTAATTCGGCGGGTAAATTTGATAAGAGCCAATCATAATGCTAGATTCATTCACAAGACAGCCTTTGTGCCAGGATGTAGGAGCATCTACAAATTGATTTGAACAAGATGGAGGCAAGGTATGTACACAAGCCTGTTCGGTTGGCCGTGCAGTTTAACGCACGGCTTTCCAGGCGGGAAGGAGCACCTGGTCCCCAGCACGAATCCGCCTGGTGGATTTGTGTCGAGGTCCGGTGAACCGGCCAGTACGTGGATAGTTTTTAGGCGGTTTTCCATCTGCCTCGGAGAAATTGCGCGAGATGGGTGGCGTGCTACGATAATCCGTGCAGCTGCGATGACCACTGTGTCTGGACGGCATTTGAGTCTTCATTCGTTATGGCTGCAGGATTGAAATTTGTCTCTTCTTTCGAACAATTCCGAAAGAACAGACACCACATATACAACTGCAATTTCGTTTAGCCAATCTTTGAAACGACGATTTTTAAAAAGTGATGCCTAACAAAGTTTTCGCTCTTGTAGAACACACATATGAGCACCAAATAAAGTTATAAGTTCTTCCATTTTTCTAATTATGTCAAATTTTTGCTTTTTCTCTGTGCTATCCTATATATTAGGCCCGCATGTGCCTCTACTTACATCAAAACACAGCTGTCTGGTCTTTTCACAGACAATTTCCAAAGGTCATTCCTATAAACACACAGCTTTGAAGGAAACTTGTTCCTCGAACAAAAAAATCGTACAGGAATTTGGCTCTGCTAATTGCGTGTATTTTCTGCAGGCTGACGTTTCCACACACACAAAAACGCTACCATATACGGTCTCTGTGTAGGTTCGTGACTCACAGAGTAAGTATGAGACTGCAGCTCGTGAGGTCAGTCTCGGGATTTCTTCATTATCCTATCGTTTCTTTCACCTCTGGCAACGATTGGTTAAGGAGAAAACTGTCAAGCTGCCCTGTGGCCTGGAGTCCACACTAAACTGTAGGCCTTCCTAAACTGGCTGAATGCTTCAATGGGGGATACATTCACCAATACAACTCCTAATAAAGCACTGTGGTACTGAGACCAGCCTTCAGGATGATGACATCTGCACTTCATTAATTGTTTAAGCGAATGGCAGCTTGCATTAATGTAGAAAAATGTAAGTTAATGCAGATGAGTAGGAGAAACAATCGCATAACGTTCGAAAACATAATTAGCCCCGTTTCACACTGGGACACTGGTGACAGTCAACGGTAATTGTGATGAACACTCCTGGATCACCGGTGTCATTACACTTAACATCCATTGCTACCTGATTGGCTGGAGAAAATATTGTTTTATACTCATTTGAGACAAATTGAGAAGAAACTTCTTGGCAGATTAAAACTGTGTGTCAGACCGAGACTCGGACTCGGGACCTTTGCCTTTGCCGAAAGGCAAAGGTCCCGAGTTCGAGTCTCGGTCCGGCACACAGTTTTAATCTGCCAGGAAGTTTCGTATCAGCGCACACTCCGCTGCAGAGTGAATATCTCATTCTGGAAACATGAGAAGAATTTTTTTCTGTATTTTCGAATGTCGAAAACTTCATCTCAAGTGCTAGGAGAAGAGAAAATCTCAGGAATTGACAATAGTATTTTAACTGTAATTTTCGGACCATACGGCGGAGAGTCTTAAGACGACGATAAGGCGCACACTTTTGTTCTGAAAATTTTGAAATACAAGTATTTTTTTAGATTTCTTCTTCATTCGCCCTGTAGGGGTGAGTTCATTGTTTCTACGCTCATCCATTTTGTCCCTTCTTATCGCACCATAAAGGAACACTTAATACTGGTAAATGCAAAAGAAAAGGGGTGAGGGATGCAAATGTGCTCGATGTTACCCTTCCAACCTACAGATGTAACAATTAAATTTGGCTACTCTTTTATGGTCTGAAAAATAAGGTATTAAATTTGAAAAAAGCACATACAACTTACCAATCTTTTTTTTCATCCATGCTCTTCTCATTGAAATCAGGCACGAACTTCGTTATAATTTCTTGCCAAGCATTCGTTTTAACCACTTTGTTTCTATAGTAATCGCTTTTGACATTCCAAATAGCAGGACGACTTTCTACTTCACTTATAAAGTCTTCCATGTTATGTTGTTGTTGTTGTTGTTGTTGTTGTTGTGGTCTTTAGTCCTGAGACTGGTTTGATGCAGCTCTCCATGCCATACAGTAAAGCTGCATGCCCTCGGGAAAAATTACGGCCGCTGTTTCCCCTCGCTTTCAGCTGTTCGCAGTACCAGCACAGCAAGGCCGTTTTGGTTAATGTTACAAGGCCAGATCAGTCAATCATCCAGACTGTTGCCCCTGCAACTACTGAAAAGGCTGCTGCCCCTCTTCAGGAACCATACGTTTGTCTGGCCTCTCAACAGATATCCCTCCGTTGTGGTCGCGCCTACGGTACGGCTATCCGTGTAGCTGAGGCACGCAAGCCTCGCCACCGACGGCAAGGTCTACGGTTCCACGTTAATCAGATCTAAACTCGTGGCTACAATGTGTACCGTACAATGTACAATGAATGTTTCGCGTCAATGTCTCAAAAATGACTGCCGTCTGTTGGCAAATCTGCAGCACTGTGTCTGTGATCTGTGTCCCAGTGCGAACACTCCAATTCAAACCAATGCACGTCCGGCGGTGACTGCTGTGAACACAGTGACCTTGTCTGTCACATGTGGTGAGGGTGAGTCACTATTGCGTCACAGAGGCTCGGAAGGTAATGTAGTGTCCCGGTGTCAATGGTTCAGTTAAGACCGATGTATCTCTGTCGGTGACCGCCACCAGTGTCCCTGTGTGAAATGGGCCTTAATGTTGTGCTGCTCGATACGGCGAAGTTGATTAAATACCTAGGCATTGGAAACTGATACGACACAGATTGAACGTGAGATTGGTCGTAGAGAAAGCTAAGGGTAGATTTATTTATTTTTTACTGCGAAAATTCTGGGACATTGTAGCTCATTTATAAAGGAAACCACATACACATTACTTGTGCAACCCATTCTCTAACACTGTTCGAGTGTTTGGAATTCTAACCCAGTCAGAGTAAAAGAAGACGTCTAAGCAATTCAGAGTTGTGCTGCTAGATTTATTCCTGGTAGATCGTCTTAAATGAGAATCCTTGGATGAAACAAGATTTTTTTCGGCAAACACTATTGCGTAAGTTTAGAGAACGGGCATTTGCGACGGACTGCAGAACGATCCTATGGCCACCGCACCTCGTGTAAACCGAGAGAAGCCAGGACTTGTGGTGTGCATACTGTAGGACCTTCGGTACACACACCATCAGATTATTTGACTTGTCGCTCTAACGAAGTAGGCGAGTGTCAGCAATATGTCTCGTGGTCTTATCGTGACGTGTTTATCTTCTGCTGTTAGGTTAGACGATAGAAATGCCACTTGCACGCTTAGAGTTGCAGATTGACGGTGACCAACTTGAAACAGAACTTGATTAATTTTCACACACATTTATTAAAATAATAAAAAGCGTAGACATTACGTAACTTCATTCTGGATGCTGTTTACAATTGACAATCTGAAGTTCCTTTGTTCTTGGTACGTTAATCTTATTCTCACATATCTCTGATACTTGACAAAGTGTCTATTCATTTATCTTCATGGCTATGTACAGGAATATGGTAATATTATTAGGCGCAGACTGAAACTTGCCTATAGACTGGTACAGACAAATGTAGACTGGTACAGACAGGTGCAGATAAATGCAGACTAATGCAGACTGACTAATCGGAGGTCTGTACACTCGTTATAATACCTCACGCGTTCAGGTATCACCGTGCGAGTGTGATCCGCGAGGAGAAAAGGTTCTACATTAGCAGCAATCTCATTGGCTGCGTTACATATTAATATGTGGATTGGCGGAAGCAGGATTTGGTCCGTCTCTAAGGCAGCACCATCTCGTAGTGCAGAGACGGACGAGCGCTGCGCCTGCGCTGTTGTGCTTAGCGGGGCGCGCTCTAGTGGGCAAGTTGTGTACGCGCTGACTACGCGGAACTGTGTACACGACAGGACTACTACAACAGTATATAGTCAGTCATTTATCCCCTGCTCCATTTCCGAGTGGAGTGGGAAAGGTATGACGAGGAGTAGTATATGACGAGGAGTGGTACGAGCTACCCTCCGCCATGCACCGAATGGTGGCTTGCGGAGTATGCGTGTGGATGCAGATTGTAGCTGTGAAGCATTCCAAGCAAAAAGCACTTATTGCATTTCTTTTGGGGAAAACCCGGCAGTCACAAATATTCACAGTTTCACAAAATGTCTACGGATATAAGGAATTGGACAAAAGTACAGTAAGTTACCAGCAGGACAAGAGAAGCAAATCTGTCTAATCTCCCACACACAGGTCAGCTGCACACAGCTGTGATGCCTGACGTGTTGCAATGAGTCACTACACTCGTTCGAGGTGATAAACAAATGACAACTGAGCAACTTGACATTTGTGTTGGTAGCGCTGACGCAGTTGTCCACCAAATAGTATATTCAAAGATTTGCTTCCGGTGGGTTCCTCAAAGTCTAAATGAAGAGCATAAAAAGATGAAGAAGAAACATCTGTCCAAATTGCTTGCGTGTTATGAGGCTGACAATGACGACTTCTTGTTAAAAATTGCCAACTACAACTGAACATGCAATCAACACTTTGAGCCTGAAACAAAACGGCAACACAAGGTCTCCTTTGAAGTAGTAGTTCGAAACAGTTCTTTCAGGTCGTAAAATCGTGGCTACAGTCCACTGGTATTGTGGAGGGGTTATTCTGTTTGGTGCCCTCCATCAGGCTCAATCAATCAGCCCATAGTCTACTGTCAGGCTCTTAGGAAACAATTACAGTGTGTTTGTGGCCACAAAAATGAGAACACACTTCTCCTTCTACACGACAACGCAATGCCACGTTAAGTCAGCGCACCTGAGAGTAGTTCACAAAAGTCGGTGGACTGTTCTCCCTCATCTGCACTACAGCCCGGATTTCACACCTTCTGACCGACTGAAGGATAGACTCCACGGAGAGCAGTACAACAGTGGGCGGGAAGTTACTGATGCAGCAAGAATTTGGCTGAAATGCAGACCACTAGTATGTTTTATGAATGCTTGGAGTCTGTTCTTTCAGAAATGTCTGAAAGGACGAACAACACACATTGATATAACTCAAAGGGCAATGAATCGACAACCTTCAGTGTGGATACACATTTCATTCGACCTCCACCACGATGGACAAGGACTGCAGATAGCACTGGGTGAGAAAGTGAGTCGGCCAGGGAGCATGCCGAGACAGTCGGCGCGTTTGTGATAAACACTGTCCGGATGGCGCAGAGGTTAACGTAACTGTATCTCACGCGGCGCTTCCCGGGTTCAAATCCCGGTCGAGCGTACATTTTCACTCGTTGCCACTGATTCCGCACAAAGTTCCAAAGCAGCTGATTTCGTTGGTTCCTTTTCTTTTCTTTTCCTTCTGCCCCCTGCAATAACTTAATGAGCAAAACTGTAGAGTGGTACCACGGCGATATGCTGGCTCCCGAATTAAAGTAGCATAAAACCATAGAATTGAAAGTAGACGTTGAAAGGCAGGGAACAACAGTGTATATGGACAAACGCATCCTACTTTGAGAAAAAGAGTGTTGCATCGTTTACTGAGTGTCGTTTGTAACCACTCCTGGTGATTTATGCAGTGAGTACGGAAAGAACTCGAAAGCATAATTTTTATTGTACATTATCAGTCCTCTGATTTCTGCCACTCTTACGAAGGAATAGTACAGCCCAATACTCAGCCGTTTCACTGCATCAGTTTGTGGTACACCTACTGTCACGAAATAACCTGAATTCGTCCACTAATGCGTCTTTTCCTTTCTTTACCATCATTTTATTTTATTTCTTTGGTGTGAAGTGCATGAAAAATTCCAATATTTTTACTGTTGCCAATGAAGATCTTTAGTACATCCTCTAAATTACATGCAGTTCTCTTCATACACTACTGGCCATTAAAACTGTTACACCAAGAAGAAATGCAGATGACAAACGGGTATTCGTTGGACAAATATATTATACTAGAACTGACATGTGATTACATTTTCACCCAATTTGGGTGCATAGATCCTGCGAAATCAGTACCCATAACAACCACTTCTGGTCGTAATAATGGCCTTGATACGCCTGGGCATTGAGTCAAACAGAGCTTGGATGGCGTGTACAGGTACAGCTGCCCATGCAGCTTCAACACGATACCACAGTTCATCAAGAGTAGTGACTGGCGTATTGTGACGAGCCAGTTGCTCGTCCACCATTGACCAGACGTTTTCAATTGGTGAGAGATCTGGAGAATGTGCTGGCCAGGGCAGCAGTCGAACATTTTCTGTATCCAGAAAGGCCCGTACAGGACCTGCAACATGCGGTCGTGCATTATCCTGCTGAAATGTAGGGTTTCGCAGGGATCGAATGAAGGGTAGAGCCACGGGTCATAACTCATCTGAAATGATACGTCCACTGTTCAATGTGCCGTCAATGCGAACAAGAGGTGCCCGAGAGGTGTAACCAATGGCACCCTATACCATCACGCCGGGTGATACGACATTATGGAGATGACGAATACATGCTTCGAATGTGCGTTCACCACGATGTAGCCAAACACGGATGCGACCATCATGATGCTGTAAACAGAACCTGGATTCATCCCAAAAAATTACGTTTCGCCATTCGTGCACCCTGGCTCGTCGTTGAGTACACCATCGCAGGCGCTCCTGTCTGTGATGCAGCGTCAAGGGTAACCGCCACCATGGTCTCCGAGCTGATAGTCCGTGCTGCTGTAACCGTCGTCGAACTGTTCGTGCAGGTCGTCTTGCAATCGTCCCCATCTGTTGACTAGATAGAGACGTGGCTGCACGATCTGTTACAGCCATGCGGATAAGATGCCTGTCATCTCGAGTGCTAGTGATACGAGACCGTTGGAATCCAGCACGGCGTTCCGTATTACCCTCCTGAACCCACCGATTCCATATTCTGCTTGGATCTTGACCAACGTGAGCAGCAATGTCGCGATACGGTAAACCGCAATCGCGATAGGCTACAATCCGACCTTTATCAAAGTGGGAAACGTGATGGTACGCATTTCTCCTCCTTACACGAGGCATCACAACAACGTTTCACCAGGCAACGCCGGCTACTGCTGTTTGTGTATGAGAAATCGGTTGGAAACTCCCCTCATGTCAGCACGTTGTAGGTGTCACCAGCGGCGCCAACCTTGTATGAATGCTCTGAAAAGCTAATCATTTGCATATCGCAGTATATTTTTCCTGTCGGTTAAATTTCGCGTCTGTAGCACGTCATCGTCGTGGTGTAGCAATTTTAATGCGTAGCAGTGTAGTTCGTAGAGTTCCACAGTCCCAGTCAGAGCAGTTGTTGCATATTGCATTTATGTAAAAGTATTTATGCTTACTCTAGCTAATTTCAGTGTATTAAAATCAACAGGGAAAAAGCTTCAAATTCCTCAGTTTGATCACATAGCCGCACTTTATCTGCTATTGCTTGGTGTCCATATGCCCACAGTAATATTTATCACAGAATAATGCTTCGCTTACTTGTGTCTCATAAGAATCTTGTAATCTTTTTACAGTGAGGATTGTTACATACCGTAACAACTGATAAAAAGTTCCAGTAATTGAATATAGCTTATAAGATAAGCTAATCCTTGTAATTTTACAAGTACGGTAAATTACAAGAGCAGAGAGGGAAATAAGGTACATTTAAGATGTATTGAATTTATAGATATCTAAAGTTTGTCAATTTATCCAAGGTGGGGACTTGCTGACCTACACACTAGACTAGCAAGGAGGAATATTTTCCCCCTTGTAGTGAGGTTGTGTTAATCACTGCAACAGAGAGAATTCTATGTTGTTTCTAGAGGCCTCTGCACGATGGTCAGTTATTTACTTCACACGATGTTCTCAGTGTTCACTTATACTGATTGAATACTTTCCTTGCTTTGACTACATTTCCTGGTAAGATGTTTTTGTAAAGCGACTGGATACAAATCAAACCAGCAATATGATGTTCAAGTCGGTGCAGTTCTCAGCATTTAATAATTTTGTCGAAGGCATTAACGTCCGTCCTTCCCAAGACTGTAGTTCCCAAGACAGATTTAATACTAGGCATGTAACAGTATGGTAGTCAGCACCTGAAACGTATTTCCTATGGAAATATTCTGAATAAGTCATTACTAGAGACCGGATTATATACATTTGCATGTTGCGTTTATATTTGCAAACCTGGCTCCTTTTCACAGGTAATTGCACATTTAACTGAAAACGAGGTTTGATGCATATTTTAGTTCTAAAAATCTAGATGGGCGGGTTCTTGCACAATCTCGTTTTGATATCTCACAGGATGAGCGCGAACTACAGCTGAGTCCCATCGCTAACCGAGAGGCTACTGGCTAGCGAACAGGTTGTGGAACAGGAACGGGCAGGCAGAGTCAATACGCCTACCACTCGTCCCCCACTTAATCCCCATCCTGTCATACGCACAAGCCAGCAACGATTAAATTAAATTACGCAAGTTGTTAGTCACACATTCATTGTTTTCAGTCTAGTTTCTTTTATTTGTACAAAGTTTAAGCTGTACGTAGCACGCTGACTGAGAAGACGCCACGGTGCCTCCCTTGTGTCCAGTGTTAACTTGAGCACACCACTGCCGGCGCTCCTCTCTGCGGCTGTGCCAAGAGAGGGCGCAACAAATTTCACCATGGTGAAAGTTAGTGCCCCCCCCCCACCCGGAGCTGAGCACACAGTCCATGCGCACACTTGTCGTGTTGCAAGGCCGCTTCCTGATTCGAGGTATACGACGTGGCTGTACGATCCCAAACGGACGACCGATCAGTGTCTTTTCTCACGTGCGCTAGTCGCGTGGAGCCAGTAACATCCTGCATGGGGTCGAGTGTGCCATTCCTCAACCCATCGGTTCAATATTCGTATGTCAGTCACGCGATCCCGGCCAACGATAGCAGCAGCATCGCGGGCGATAAACCGCAACAACGTATTATGCACCGTGCCACCCAAAAAAAAAAAAGAAATGTTTCGTGGATAGCTGACCATCCTGGAACATTTACAGCGTGAAAATTATTGAACGATATGAAATAAAATCCTCATAACTTCTGTACGGTCGGCGTTAGGACGTTCAAACTGCACGTTGACCACGGTACATGACGGTAATCGGTACGCGCTGTACGGTCGGTTTAGCGACCGAGCCCACTTTCATTTGGGTGGTTTCAATAATAAGCTAAACTGGCGCATTTGGGGGACTGGGAATTCGCATTTCGTTATAGGTAAGTCTCTTCACCCTCACTAGGTGATTGTATGGTGTGCAATGTCCAGGCACGGAAAATTGGTGCAATGTTTCGTAATGCCACGGTGACTTACGAACGGTACGTGAAGGTTTTCGAAGATGATTTCATCCCTGTTATCCAAAGTGTCCCTGATTTCGACATGTATGTACTTAATGCAAGACGTAGCTCGATTCCATCGAATCAGGAGAGTGAGTGCTGCCCTGGAAGAGCACTTTGGGGACCGCGTTCTGGCTCTGGGGGGCCCAGAGGCAAATGGCACGGGACTCGATTAGCCGCAATATTCTCTGGATCTGAACACGTGCACCTCCATTTTTGGGGGGTATATTAAAGAAAGGTGTACACCAACAACCCCAAAAACCATTACTGAGCTGAAAACAGCTATTCAGGAGGTCACCGACAGCATTGATGTTCCGACACTTCACTGAGTCGTTCAGAATTTCGCTATTCGTCTGCGGCACATCATCGCCAATGATGGCAGGCATATCGAATGTCATAATCTAAATCCGAATATCTGTACTGATGTTTACATGTTGAAAAATGTGCGCATGCCGTAGTTTGTAACAATTTACGTTTTTCTTCATATAATTCAATAACTGTCACCCTTGCACATATCACGGAAATGTTTTTTATTGTAGAGTTTGCAAATAAAGCGTTTCATGCAAAAAGTTTTTCAAACAGACCAGCACGACAAGACAAGTCTTCATATCGCAGGAATGCAAAAGAAAGTCCCACGACAACTTTTCGCTGCGACAAGAAGCAGTAGCATGCATTTAACCTCCAAAGCCAACCAAAAAAACTGCTTTAACATGGATCTATGTGCAGCATTCATTGGAACAAAACTCCTCTTCACGAACTTACAGACCCTTCCTCAAAAGTGTTCTGCTCCAATACTACTTGAATCAAAATAAGCCAGATGAATCAACATTGCGTAAAAATTAGATACTGGCCATTTGGCTACGAGCCCTGAAAGAAATAGGCAATCAACTCAAGGGCAACATTATTCGGATTTCAGCTGACGAAAATATTGACACTAGTGGCCACTACAACGGAAATTTAGTGATTGGTGCTTTAAAACAAGATCCGTTTCTCTGTATTTAGTGGTTCAAATGGCTCTGAACACTATGCGACTTAACTTCTGAGGTCATCAGTCGCCTAGAACTTAGAACTAATTAAACTAACTAACACACATCTATGCCCGACGCAGGATTCGAACCTGCGACCGTAGCGGTCACTCGGTTCCAGACTGTAGCGGCTAGAACCGCACGGCCAGTCCTGCAGGCGGTATTTAGTGGTGTACAAAGAACTTAAAGTGAAAAATCATCCTACGATTACCAGATTTTTGAATAAGGGTAATAGAAAAATTGTGGTGTCACCGCCAGACACCACACTTGCTAGGTGGTAGGCTTTAAATCGGCCGCGGTCCGTTAGTATATGTCGGACCCGCGTGTCGCCACTATCAGTCATTGCAGACCGAGCGCCGCCACACGGCAGGTCTAGAGAGACTTCCTAGCACTCGCCCCAGTTTGACAGCCCACTTTGCTAGGGATGGTTCACTGACAAAATACGCTCTGATTTGCCGAGACGATAGTTAGCATAGCCTTCAGCTACGTCATTTGCTACGACCTAGCAAGATGCCATTACCAGTTACTATTGATGCTGTAAAACATGTACCGTCAAGAGCGATGTTCCCCTTTGTGGATTAAAGTTAAGTATTCCACAGCTACGTCCTTTTTTGCTAGTCTACTTTCCTTAAACCTGTTCCAGACCTCACGCCAGCCTGTGTGAGCTAAAACGTGTGCTTTTTGGCTTCCTCTCAAAACAGGGTTGGCTCTCTTGCCAATCCACAACATTTGGCGACGAGGCCAATTCGCGTTCGTAACTATACTGCCCTGATTTACTTGTGTAATGGCTTCGCCACAATCTCCAGATAAAATGCAGTTGCACCACCTTTTCGTCCTTTTGATGCTGCACTGGAAAGCTGGACGGAGTGGTCACGCCAATTTGGATTCCATCTCGCCGCCTACAGAATTCAAGGTAACGAGCGGCAGCCTTTCTTATTACCTTCCGTCGGGGTGACCACGCACCGTGTGATAGTCAAATTATTTCCCTGACGCGACGTAGCAACACTGTCCTACGACGAAATTTTGTCTGCATTAGATGTATATTTCAAAGAATCAGTCAATGTAGTTGCCAAACGGTATACCTTCTTTTGTACAAAATGTACGGCAGGTCAGACTAATCGGGAGGGGGTTGCAACCTTGCAAGGCCTTACTAGGGATTGTGCTTTTGAGTGTCAATGTGTACTCCCTTATTCAGATACTATGGTACGTGATGCAATTGCACAGAGCGTTTCTGATGTTCGTATATGGGAACAGATTTTGAAACTAGTCAGTCCCTCCCTTCAACAAGTGATGGATATATTGGATCGGCACGGCAACTTGACTTTGCTCAGGAATCATTTGAAACTTCGCCACCCATGTGTCAAGTTAACCAGCCTGCCGGGCGAGCTGCATGGAACAGTAAACAGTCCTCGTGCCCGGCCGCGCTAAAGCCGCGAGGCTCTCAGCCACGTGTACCACGCCGGCAATCAAATGCAGTGCTAAAATCATGCCCGCGATGTGCTACTAGACATTCGCGTGAGAATTGCCCGTCACGCCAAGCTATTTGCTTTTTCTGTAATAAAAAAGGACATGTTCAAAGTGTTTGCCAGAAAAAGCTCAGCTCGGAAGCTCAAAACCATTCCAGGCCCTTTGCTTTGCGCTGGAATCGGAATCGAACCAAGGATACTCAGGCTCGCGACAGTTCGCACATGGAAATTCATATAGTTCATGCCACTCCGCCCAGTGCCACTCTCTCTAACAGTGACTGTGTTCGTCCCACAAATAGTGTGCGTCGACATAGCAGGAACTCCCGTCAAGTCGCAAGTGATTCTGTACCAGTGTTGCACGAGACAGTCGCTCTTGTCTTCAGCAGGACATTAAACTTTTTGTGGACTTGGACATTAACGGCAAAGTGATACCATTCCAGCTCGATACCAGGGCTGCAGTTTCACTGCTCAATCAAGACACTTACAAACTGCTGGGCACACCTCCGTTGCGTGCCGCAAATGTTAACCTTACTAGCTATTCCGGTCAGCATATCCCTGTGTTAGGACAGTGCAATCTTCTTGCAACATACAAGGGACAAACAAAACTTGTGTCATTTTACGACCTTCGTTCTTCTGCTGCAGTGAACTTGTTTGGTTTCGATTTATTTCAGTTGTTTAAATTGTCTATAGTAAATCAGGTCCTATCAGTGAACCAGACTGTGCCTTCAGACAGTGTTTCTCGTCTCTGTGAAGGATTTGCAGACATTTTTGCACCGGGCCTCAGTTGCGCTAAGAACTATAAAACACATTTCGAACTGAAAGTAAACGCACAACCGAAATTTTTCAGAATGCGTCATGTTCCCCACGCATTGCGTGATGAGTTCGCAAAAACATTACACTATTTGGAATCACAAGGTGTAATTGAACGTGTGCAGGCTTCTCTCTGGGCATCACCCTTAGTAATTTTGCAAAAACCTTCCAGAAAATTGAGACTTTGTGTGGACTTCAAGGCAAAAGTGATTCCACAACTAGTGACTGCAACTTTTACTTTACCCCGCCCGGAAAATCTTATTGACAAACTGTGTCTGGGTAAATATTTTTCGAAGTTGGACCTAGCAGATGCGTACTTGCAAATACCGGTGGACGAAGAATCTCAGCGCATTTTGGTGGTTAACACGCATCTGGGTTTGTATCGATTCAAACAACTGCCATTCGGGTGTGCATCCACCCCTGCATTGTTTCAGCATTATCTACAAACTGTTTGTGCGTCGGTCCCTACTGCAGCGAACTATCTGGACGATATTGTGATGTTGGCAGAAGAGCCAACAACGTGTTACTAGAGGAGGCCGAAATGCACGCGTGCTAGCTCACGCAGACTGACTTGAGGTCTGGAACAGTTAACGGAAATTATAGTAGCAAATAAAGTACGTAGTTGAAGTAATACTTAACTTTATTCCATAATTATTGTACATCGCTCTTGATGATACATAAGTGCAATCTCAATATACACTGGTAATGGCACCTTGCTAGGTCGTAGCAAATGACGTAGCTGAAGGCTATGCTAACTATCGTCTCAGCAAATGAGAGTGTATTTTTCAGTGTAGCTTCGCTAGAAAAGTCGGCTGTACAACTAGGGCGAGTGCTAGGACGTCTCTCTAGACCTGCCGTGTGGCGGCGCTCGGTCTGCAATCACTGACAGTGGCGACACGCAGGTCCGTCGTATACTAGCGGCCCGCGGCCGATTTAAAGGCTACCACCTAGCAAGTGTGGTGTCTGGCGGTGACACCACATTCCTCCCCCTCAAATCGGCGTACGGTTGTATTATAAGGCTTCCGCCCGCCGTGGGAAGGACCCCATGTTGACGTATGCGACGAGGTGGGAAGCCTAACAACAGGCGAGGCTGTGCCACCCGCACCCGGCCATTCGGTCCGAGGGGAGCTAGGAAACGCCAGGAAACCTAGTCCAGGGTGCACGCCAACATGCGGTGTATGCGCCCTTAGAGAGACAGGAGGGGCCGAAGGGTCGACCTCCATCGGGTTGGAGCACCCGACGGGCGAAGACGAATTATGGTCCGGAGCGGGCAAGAGTTCCATGGCGGAGGACAACTGGTCAAGGGAAGCGATCGGCGGCGCGTGACCCAGGGAGACGCCCGGCGGTTGCAGCGACGTGTCCACTGCGGGCGTCGCCGGCGGGAGAACAGGCGGCGGCAGCGGCGGCGGCGGCGGCGGCGGCGGCGCTTCGCCATGGGGCAAAATGGAAGGCAGCGTCGGTAACACCTGGGGATGAGGCCAGCCAGTAGATGGGTCCCCAGGCCACTGACCGGACGGCACCGTCGCTGAAAGCAGACGGGGAGCGGCAGATCCCGTGCGACGACTGAGGCGCAGCTGATTGAGATGCCGGCGCACCTCACCAGAGGCCCCAAAACCAGATACATCGCGCGGCCGAGGCAGCGAAGAATGCGCCCGGCGAACCAACGCCGTGAACCGCGATAGCTGCGATAGTATACATCGTCGCCAGGGGCAAAAGCAGGTGTCTCCCGCTGGACAGGAACCTGATGCGGCGGATGTAGCAAAGACATCAAGGTGCAATGAGGGCGACCATGAAGCAACTCAGCCGGCGAGCGACATCGCGGGGCTGAGAGCGATACGAGGATAAAAAGAGCAATAACGCGTCCTCCCGAGAATGCGACTCTTTCAACTTCAACATCTGGGACTTGAAAGTCCGGACCAATCGTTCAGTGGCACCGTTTGACTGTGGCGAAAACGGCACGGACGTCAGATGTTGAATACCATTGGCCTTGCAGAAGGACTGAAATTCTGCGGACATGAATTGTGGGCCATTGTCGGAAACAATAGTCTGTGGAAGACCTTCAATGCAAAAGATAGCGGATAACGCTTGGATGGTGGCAGATGACGTCGTGGAAGACATCTGGACAACAAAAGGAAAATTACTGAATGAATCTACCACAACCAACCATCGAGCATTCCAAAAGAGACCAGTAAAATCGATGTGTAAGCGTTGCCAAGGGGAAGTGGCTTTTGGCCATGTAAAGAATTTCCGCGGTGGTGCTGATTGTTGTTCGGCACATGCGATGCAAGAAGAGCACATATTTGTAATCGCAGCATCGATTCTGAACCAAGTACAGTGCTGACGAGCAAGTTGTTTCGTTCGCACTATACCCCAATGTCCTTGGTGGAGAAGCCGTAAGACAGAGGACTTTAACGAACGTGGGACCACGACCCTGGACTGATCATTATCAGAACGCAACAGCAAAACACCACGTCGTACAAAAAGTCTCTCCTTGCGAGCAAAAAATCGGCGAACCAACGGATCCTCGATCCGTGACTTTGACAAGGGCCATTGCGTAGCAACAAAACGCAAAACGGTAGCAAGGACAGGGTCAGCAGCTGTGGCTGTAGCTACACGACGAAAATCAATCGGAAACGAGTCGACCACGTCATCAGTTTCCGAATCAATGAACATGCAAGCAAGTTCGGACGAATTGAATGCTCTATCCTGAGCAACAGACAAACGGGACAACACATCAGCGTTTCCGTGCTTAGCAGTGGACCGATACAAGATATCGTAGCGGTACTGCGAGAGGAAAATAGACCAGCGAATGAATTTCTGCGCTGTACGTGGAGGTACGGGATTAGTCGGATGAAAAAGCGATGTCAAAGGTTTGTGGTCTGTGATGATGGTAAAGTGACGACCATACAAGTAATCATGAAACTTAGTAACACCAAATACGAGAGCCAATGCTTGTTTCTCGATCTGTGAATAATTTCTTTGCGCAGACGACAGCAACTTGGACGCAAAGGCAATAGGGCGATCATGTGAACCATCTTTGTGCGCAAGCACAGCACCGATCCCGAAATCTGATGCATCCACCATCAACAAAAGGGGTTTCTGGGGATCGAATGGCGTAAGACAAGTATTAGAAAGCAACGCCGATTTCAACTGGCGAAAGGCGCGTTCGCATTCCGTCGTCCAGACGAACGGAACACCTTTACGGCGTAAGCGATGAAGCGGAGCTGAAATGGATGAGGCATGGGGGATATATTTATGATAATAGTTGATTTTTCCCAGCACACTCTGTAGCTGCTTCAAATTCTGCGGCGAAGGCAAGTCTTGTATGGCACGAAGGTGCTCTGGACTGGTATGTATGCCGTGGGCATTGAGTACATGTCCCAGATATGGCAATTCACGAGCAAAAAACACACATTTGTCCTTCCGCAAGCAAAGACCATTTTGTCGCAAGACCTGAAATAACGTTCTGAGATTGGCTAAATGTTCTTCTTCCGTCTTGCCGGAGATCACAATATCGTCCAGATAGTTTGCTGCAGTAGGGACCGACGCACAAACAGTTTGTAGATATTGCTGAAACAATGCAGGGGCGGATGCACACCCGAATGGCAGTCTTTTGAATCAGTACAAACCAAGATGCGTGTTAACCACCAATACACGCTGGGATTCTTGGTCCACCGGTATTTGCACGTACGCATCTGCTAGGTCCAACTTCGAAAAATATTTACCCGGGCACAGTTTGTCAAAAAGATCTTCCGGGCGGGGTAAAGGAAAAGTTGCAGTCACTAGTTGTAGATTCACTGTTGCCTTGAAGTCCACACAAAGTCTCAATTTTCCGGAAGGTTTGTGCAAAATTACTAAGGGTGAAGCCCAGAGAGAAGCCTGCACACGTTCAATTACACCTTGTGATTTCAAATCGTGTAACGTGTTTGCGACCTCATCACGCAATGCGTGGGGAACATTGCGCGCTCTGAAAAATTTCGGTTGCGCGTTTACTTTCAGTTCCAAATGTGCGTCATAGTTCTTAGCGCAACCAAGGCCCGGTGCAAAAATGTCTGCAAATTCTTCACATAGACGAGAAACACTGGCGGAAGGCACAGTCTGGTTCACTGATAGGACCTGATTGACTAGACAAGTTAAACAACTGAAATAAATCTAAACCAAACAAGTTCACTGCAGAAGAAGAACGAAGGACATAAAATGACACAAGTTTTGTTTGTCCCTTGTATGTTGCAAGAAGGCTGCACTGTCCGAACACAGGGATATGCTGTCCTGAATAACTAGTTAGCTTAACATTGGCGGCACGCAACGGAGGTGTGCCCAGCTGTTTGTACATGTCATGATTGATTAGGGAAACTGCAGCTCCGGTATCGAGCTGGAATGGTATCACGTTTCCGTCAAAGTCCAAATCTACAAAAACTTTATTGTCCTGCTGAAGACAAGAGCGACTGTCTCGTGCAACGTGAACTGTTTCCGGGACACAAGCACTTGCGACTTGACGGGATATCCGTCTACGTTGACGCACACTTTTTGTGGGACGAACACAGTCACTGTTAGAGAGAGAACCGCTGGGCAGAGTGGCATTAACTACATGAATTTCCATGGGCGATGGTTCACAAGCCCGAGTATTCTTGGTTCGATTCCGGCGTGAAGCAAAGGGCCTGGAACGGTTTTGAGTGTCCGATCGGAGCTTTTTCTGGCAAACACTTTGAACATGGCCTTTTTTATTACAGAAAAAGCAAATAGCTTGGCGTGACGGGCAATTCTCACGCGAATGTCTAGTAGCACACTGCGGGCATGAATTTAGCACTGCATTTGCTTGCTTACGCGAAACATGTGGCTGCGCGGACGGGCGCGAGGGCTGTTTACAGTTCCGTGCAGCTCGCCCGGCGGGCTGGTTAATGTGACACATGGCTGGCGAAGTTTCAAATGAGTCCTGAGCAAAGTCAAGTGTGTCTTGCTAATCCAATATGTCCATCACTTGTAGAAGGGAGGGATTGACTAGTTTCAATATCTGTTCCCTTATATGAACATCAGAAACGTTCTGTGCAATTGCATCACGTACCATAGTATCTGAATAAGGGAGTCCACATTCACACGCAAAAGCACAATCCCTAGTAAGGCCTTGCAATGTTGCAACCCACTCCCTATTAGTCTGACCCGCCGTACGTTTTATACGAAAGAAGGTATACCGTTTGGCAACTACATTGACTGATTCTTTGAAATAGGCATCTAAAGCAGACAAAATTTCTTCGTAGGACAGAGTTGCTACGTCGCGTTGGGGAAACAATTTCGCTATCACATGGTACGTTTGGACGCATACGCACGCCAATAAGTGAGGCTGCCGCTCGTTACCTTGAATTCTGTAGGCGGCGAGATGGAATCCAAATTGGCGTGACCACTCCGTCCAGCTTTCCAGCGCCACATCAAACGGATGAGAAGGTGGTGCAACTGCGTGTTGTGTCTGTGGTAGCGGTGAAGCAGCGGCTGCCGCATCGTTTTGCAGTGCACGTTGACCCTGGGCGAGCTGTCCAAGGGCATCCAATAATGCCTGCGTCTGCTGATTCTGCAAGCTTTAGAATTCGGACTGTACATCTGGAGATTGTGGCGAAGCCATGACACAAGTAAATTAGTGCAATATAAAGACGACCGTTTTTATACTCGTCGCCATGTGTGGTGTTGGCAGAAGAGTCAACACCGTGTTACTAGAGGAGGCCGAAATGCACGCGTGCTAGCTCATGCAGACTGGCGTGAGGTCTGGAACAGTTATGGGAATTTATAATAGCAAATAAAGTACGTAGTTGAAGTAATACTTAACTTTATTCCATAATTGGTGTACATTGCTCTTGATGATACATAAGTGCAATCTCAATATACACTGGTAATGGCGCCTTGCTAGGTCGTAGCAAATGACATAGCTGAGGGCTATGCTAACTATCGTCTCGGCAAATGAGAGCGTATTTTTCAGTGTAGCTTCGCTAGCAAAGTCGGCTGTACAACTGGGGCGAGTGCTAGGACGTCTCCCTAGACCTGCCGTGTGGCGGCGCTTGGTCTGCAATCGCTGACAGTGGCGACACGCAGGTCCATCGTATATTTTTCATCCGACCAAGCCTGTACCTCCACGTACAGCGCAGAAATTCATTCGCTGGTCTATTTTCCTCTCGCAGTACCGCTACGATATCTTGTATCGGTCCACTGCTAAGCACGGAAACGCCAATGTGTTGTCTCGTTTGCCTGTTGCTCAGGATAGAGCATTCGATTCCTCCGAATTTGCTTGCATGTTCATTGAATCGGAAACCGATGACGTGGTCGAATTGTTTCCGATTGATTTTCGTCGTGTAGCTACAGCCACAGCTGCTGACCCTGTCCTTGCTACCGTTCTGCATTTTGTTGCTACGCAGTGGCCCTTGTCAAAGTCACGGATTGGGGATCCGTTGGTTCGCCGATTTTTTGCTCACAAGGAGAGACTTTTTGTACGACGTGGTGTTTTGCTGTTGCGTTCTGATAATGATCAGTCCAGGGTCATAGTCCCACGTTTGTTACAGTCCTCTGTCTTACGGCTTCTCCACCAAGAACATTGGTGTATAGTGAGAACGAAGCAACTTGCTCGTCAGCACTGTACTTGGTTCGGAATTGATTCCGTGATTACAAATATGTGCTCTTCTTGTATGGTGTATGCCGAACAACAATCAGCACCACAGCAGAAATTCTTTGTATGGCCAAAAGCCATGCAACGCTTACACATCGATTTTGCTGGTCTATTCTGGAATGCTCGATGGTTGGTTGTGGTAGATTCATTCAGTAATTTTCCTTTTGTTGTCCAGATGTCTTCCACGACGTCATCTGCCACCATCCAAGCGTTATCCGCTATCTTTTGCATTGAAGGTCTTCCACAGACTATTGTTTCCGACAATGACCCACAATTCATGTCCGCAGAATTTCAGTCCTTCTGCAAGGCTAATGGTATTCAACATCTGACGTCCGCGCCGTTTTCGCCACAGTCAAACGGTGCCGCTGAACGTATGGTCCGGACTTTCAAGTCACAGATGTTGAAGCTGAGAGATTCACATTCTCGGGAGGACGCGTTATTGCTCTTTTTGTCCTCGTATCGCTCTCAGCCTCGAGATGGTCGCTCGCCGGCTGAGTTGCTCCACGGTCGCCCTCATCGCACCTTGATGTCTTTGCTACATCCGCCGCATCAGGTTCCTGTGCAGTGGCAGACACCTACTTTTGCTCCAGGCGACGTTGTCTACTACCGCAACTATCGTGGTTCACGGCGTTGGCTCGAAGGGCACATTCTTCGCTGCCTCAGCCGCGCTATGTATCTGGTTTTGGGGACCTCTGGTGAGGTGCGTCGGCATCTCAATCAGCTGCGCCTCTGTCGTCGCACGGGTTTGCCGCTCCCCGTCTGCTTTCAGCGATGGTGCCGTCCGGTCAGCGTCCTGGGGACCCATCTACTGGCTCGCCTCAGCCCCAGGTGTTATCGACGCTGCCTTCCATTTTACCCCATGGCGACGCGCCGCCGCCGCCTGTTCTCCCGCCGGCGACGCCCGCAGTGGACGCGTCGCTGCAACCACTGGGCGCCTCCCTGGGGCACGCGCCACCGATCGCTTCCCGTGACCAGTTGTCCTCCGACATGGAACTCTTGCCCGCTCCGGACCATATGTCGTCTTCGCCCGTCGAGTGCCCCGGCCCGATGGAGGTCGACCCTTCGACCCCACCTGTCTCTCTACGGGTGCATACACCACATGTTGGCGTGCACCCCTGAGCAGGATTTCAGGCGTTTCCTAGCTCCCCTCGGTCCGAATGGCAGGGTGTGGGTGGCACAGCCTTGCCTGTAGTTAGGCTCCCCACCTCGTCGCATGCGTCAACATGGGGTCCTCCCCACGGCGGGCGGAAGCCTTATGCCACGACCGTCCGCCGATTTGCGGGGGAGGAATGTGGTGTCACCGCCAGACACCACACATGCTAGGTGGTAGCCTTTAAATCAGCCGCGGTCCGTTAGTATACGTCGGACCCGTGTGGTGCCACTATCAGTGATTACAGAACGAGCGCCGCCACACGGCAGGTCTAGAGAGACTTCCTAGCACTCGCCCCAGTTGGACAGCCGACTTTGCTAGCGATGGTTCACTGACAAAATACGCTCTGATTTGCCGAGACGAGAGTTAGCATAGCCTTCAGCTACGTCATTTGCTACGACCTAGCAAAGCGCCATTACCAGTTACTATTGATGCTGTATAACATGTACCGTCAAGAGCGATGTTCACCCTTTATGGATTAAAGTTAAGTATTCCACAGCTACGTCCTTTTTTGTTAGTCTAATTTCCTTGACCTGTTCCAGACCTTACGCCAGCCTGCGTGAGCTAAAAGGCGTGCATTTCGACTTCCTCTCAAAACAGGGTCGGCTCTCTTGCCAATCCACAACAAAAATATTTCCAGAATCTTCTGCAGATCAAAGGGTGTTTGTGATTTTCTGAGATGCTGCTCCCTATATTATCAAAGTATTAAGCCCTCCAAGTATTTCATTCCAATTTGATTCATGAGCCGTGCTGTGCTCATGGAGTACATCGCCTTGTTGAAGTAGAACATTCCATGTTTGGGAATTTAAATAAATTTCATTCATCCACAAAGAATGCCTTCCTTAACGCACATCCTTGCATCAAGACCTACAAAGAAAAACTACCAAACTTGCCTTTACCTCCAGAACTAATGCTAGCTCGTTGGGGTGCGTCGGCCGAAGCTGTGTTGTTTCAAAATCATTATTTCGTGGCCATCAGAGGCGTAGTAAACGACTTTGATGGGGTAGAGACTTTGGCAGTTTTCCAGTGCAAGGAAGCATTTAATATTTATAGTATTAAAAAGAAAACATTGCTATGATTAACACACATTTTTCCCCACATACCTGCTGGTATTAAACAGCTTGGAACTTGAGGTTTGACGTTGAATGAACCTATTCGGTTAATGAACAAAATTAGTCTAGTGAAATTCTCATTGAAGGACGTATTCCCGATAATTTACAGAAAAGTTGAAAAATGTTTTGAAAGATAACGCAGTATTTAAACCTTCGTCCCAAATTGATAGTTTCATTAATGAGACAGGTTAACTTTCGCTATAAACTGTCAACGTAACACGCAACTTCAAATACTGCCCAGTTACCTTTTTCTGGTTATAAGCATGTTTTGAGTGATCGAAGACACAATCTTCCTGCCGCACATATATAACAGTACCTGATCGTTTACGCATACAATAGAAGCAAAATGTAAAATAATTTGTAAACGATACTTTGGTCCGATAATATTAATTATACGTAAATCTTGTTCGAAAAATTCCTGATTGTACGATGTTTTGAAATAAAATATTTCAGAGTGCTTATACCTACCCCCCAGTATGATATGTCTCGAAGCTGGATATGTGCACATCAGCTGTATCGCAGCGACTAACTCTCATCGCATTCTCTTGTTCCTGTCAACAATAGCATAGAAGGTTCAAATGGCTCTGAGCACTATGGGACTTAACTTCTGAGATCATCAGTCCCCTAGAACTTACAACTACTTAAACCTAACTAACCTAAGGACACCACACACATGCATGCCCGAGGCAGGATTCGAACCTGCGACCATAGTAGTCACGCGGTTCCAAACTGAAGCACTTAGCATGGAAGGGATATCATTTGAAACACGACGTGCGTTATCTTTTTGTAGTTTTTTAAAAACTTATCTGAAAAAGTGCACAGCTTAACCTCTACTACAAGGTATATAGATCATGAATCACAATTCTATATGTCCCGATATTTCGCGTGGCCGACGTTCTTCCTTGCGATCCATATACACAGGTTTAGCTTCATGGTATATACGAACGCCGACGGTACCATGTTATTTTATTAGTTGATCTCGCATGTTTGACACTTTCCAAGCATATTTTAAACAATTTCATACATATTTAAAGATTTTTATATCGCATTCAATCTGGTCTCTAGTCATTGCTTATTATTGTGTTGTATAAAACTATTATTACCATTGCCAACTGAGAAGCATGTTTCATTGTTAACAACTGACAATTAATTTAATTTTGCTTTTACAAAAAAATGATGTAGCATAGACTGATTTAACCCTAGGATGCATGGTGCCAAAAACACACATGAATGCATATGCAGGGCCTCCAAGGCCCTGCCCTAATTTAAAATTTTCCTCTTTTCAGATAACCGTTCTTTGGAGTTAAATTTATTTCTGTCAAATTTATTGTCACATTGAAAGATTCCTAAGATACAGTAACAGGATCTGGTGGGCCTGATTAACATTTTATTAATTTTTTTAAAATAAGTCTAAGAGTGAATTTTTATTAGTTACATCCATTTACATACAACATATACAGGGTGTTTCAAAAATGACCGGTATATTTGAAACGGCAATAAAAACTAAACGAGCAGCGATAGAAATACACCGTTTGTTGCAATATGCTTGGGACAACGGTACATTTTCAGGCGGACAAACTTTCGAAATTACAGTAGTTACAATTTTCAACAACAGATGGCGCTGCAAGTGATGTGAAAGATATAGAAGACAACGCAGTCTGTGGGTGCGCCATTCTGTACGTCGTCTTTCTGCTGTAAGCGTGTGCTGTTCACAACGTGCAAGTGTGCTGTAGACAACATGGTTTATTCCTTAGAACAGAGGATTTTTCTGGTGTTGGAATTCCACCGCCTAGAACACAGTGTTGTTGCAACAAGATGAAGTTTTCAACGGAGGTTTAATGTAACCAAAGGACCGAAAAGCGATACAATAAAGGATCTGTTTGAAAAATTTCAATGGACTGGGAATGTGACGGATGAACGTGCTGGAAAGGTAGGGCGACCGCGTACGGCAACCACAGAGGGCAACGCGCAGCTAGTGCAGCAGGTGATCCAACAGCAGCCTCGGGTTTCCGTTCACCGTGTTGCAGCTGCGGTCCAAATGACGCCAACGTCCACGTATCATCTCATGCGCCAGAATTTACACCTCTATCCACACAAAATTCAAATGCGGCAAACCCTCAGCGCCGCTACCATTGCTGCACGAGAGACATTCGCTAATGATATAGTGCACAGGATTGATGACGGCGATAGGCATGTGGGCAGCATTTGGTTTACTGACGAAGCTTATTTTTACCTGGACGGCTTCGTCAATAAACAGAACTGGCGCACATGGGGAACCGAAAAGCCCCATGTTGCAGTCCCATCATCCCTGCATCCTCAAAAAGTACTGGTCTGGGCCGCCATTTCTTCCAAAGGAATCATTGGCCAATTTTTCAGATCCGAAACGATTACTGCATCTCGCTATCTGGACATTCTTCATGAATTTGTGGCGGTAGAAACTGCCTTAGACGACACTGCGAACACCTCGTGGTTTATGCAAGATGGTGCCCGGCCACATCGCAAGGCCGACGTCTTTAATTTGCTGAATGAATATTTCGATGATCGTGTGATTGCTTTGGGCTATCCGAAACATACAGGAGGCGGCGTGGATTGGCCTCCCTATTTGCCAGACATGAACCCCTGTGACTTCTTTCTGTGGGGACACGTGAAAGACCAGGTGTACCGCCAGAATCCAGAAACAATTGAACAGCTGAAGCAGTACATCTCATCTGCATGTGAAGCCATTCCACTAGACACGTTGTCAAAAGTTTCGGGTAATTTCATTCAGAGACTACGCCATATTATTGCTACGCATGGTGGATATGTGGAAAATATCGTACTATAGAGGTTCCCAGACCACAGCGCCATCTGTTGTTGACAATTGTAACTACTGTAATTTCGAAAGTTTGTCTGCCTGAAAATGTACTGTTGTCCCAAGCATATTGCAACAAACAGTGTATTTCTATCGCTGCTCGTTTAGTTTGTATTGCCGTTTCAAATATACCGGTCATTTTTGAAACACCCTGTACAAATAATTTTATTAATTCTCTTATAAGTTGCAGTTTACATTTTATAATATTTATTACAACCAATTTCTTCAATTAAAACATACTCATTATTCACAATATTATGTATATAGGCAATATTTTGACAAAAAGTTATTATTCATTGTTCATATAAAATTGGAATTTTTTTTAGTTTTCAACATGTGACAAATAAGAAGCACAAAGAACGCCACTATGTTCCTTACAAATGTTGGTTTTACACTTAATGCATGTCATAGCAGTTTTCCTGCGTTTATTATGTGGACAATAATTGGATCTTCTTTTTCCTGAACCAGGTAGTTGATTCAGCAATATGACATCTTTTTGAACACCACATCTTTGCATGGCATTAACGATTTTATTTGGAAGATTAGGAATCTGAATACAAAGTTCCATTAGTGGTCTTACTATTTCCTCTGCTAAATCTCTTAGGAACAAACGCCTTTTATCACTTCTTCCACTATGGTATGTCAGATGTTGGGCGGAAAATAAAATTTCACTGTTCATTGCTGTGACGTCCATCATATTCATCCATAATGCAAATGGTCATCTTCTTGTTTGTCTCTTGCAAGTGTAATAACGAATCTTCTGGTACATTTGATCTACTCCACCCTTCATAGAGTTATAGAACTTTATTATATCTGGTTTCTTTTTTGCATGAGTTTCATCAGTGTTTCTGTCGTGATGCATTGTGCTAATGAGAACTACAGACTTTTTCTTTTTGGGACCATAACTCACCATTGTAATGTCACCTCTAAATGCAAACAAAGAGGAATGAATCGCTCTTGAGGCAGATGGTTTCATCTCATTAGAAATTTCTGGTTTATTTTGTTTGATTATTCCCACCACTGTAATTTGCTTCTGAAGCATCTCTTCTGCCAGCTGCACACTAGTAAAGAAGTTGTCAACAGTAATATTTTCTGATGATCCTTCAATGCTTTTAGCAAGATCTTTCATCACATTCAATCCAAGATTTTTCTTAGTAGGTTTATGGGGCTTCCTTCCCGTGTAAAAAATTCAAATGGCTCTGAGCACTATGGGACTTAACATCTATGGTCATCAGTCCCCTGGAACTTAGAACTACTTAAACCTAACTAACCTAAGGACAGCACACAACACCCAGTCATCACGAGGCTTTCCCGTGTAAACAATTTCGTCCAAAGCATATGCAGATGTAGCATCACATAACCAAAATATTTTTATGCCATACTTGGCTGGTTTAGAGGGCATATACTGGGAGAAGCTGCATCTTCCACGGAATGGGACTAGCTGCTCGTCAACTGTGAGCGAATCATTGGGAATCATTCTATTTCTACACTTGTCAAGAAATAGTTTCCATACATAGCGAACAGCTGCAAGTTTGTCATCTGCAGATCAAGCTTCATGGGTACACCTGTCATCAAATCTAATCATTATCCTTATATCCTTGAATCTATTTACTGACATGATGACCTTATATGTAGGATTTGCCTTTTCATCCAAGAATAATTGTCTAATAGGGACATCCCAACTCTTCTCAACACCAGACAGCAGTAAAAGACCAAGAAAACACTCCATTTCAGCAAGCGAAACGTTTTTCCACATTTTACCACGTAAAGTAGCCACACTTCTGTCTTCAATATTTGTGCAGTTGATGATTTCCTCTAGTATTTCCTTGGAGATGAAATAGTCCCAGGCATCCTTAGGTTTACAGGTTTTCAAACCACGGGCTGGACAAGGCGCCTTCTTTATGATATTATGGACAGGCGTACGAAAAGTTGCAGGAGGATCTAATTTCCAAATCGTTCCATTCCGACTAATGTATGTGTGGTCTTCTATACCTGTTTGTGGTGGTTCTTCATTTTCAGACTCTGATGAAGTAATATTATTGGAAGGACTGTCATTTGCCTCAATATTCACATCTGCAGGTTCATTGGCTGATTCTTCACTACTTGCATCTTCAAATATATTTCCTTCCTCGCAAGAATCATCTTCTTCAAACCACTGAGCCACAACACTTTCAAAACTAACTGCATTTGCAAGTACTGACTCTCTTTCTTTGCGTGTCGAAGCCATAGCAAAAGGCCAACAGCAGCTTGTGCAGCACTAAACAAGTCATACTTGTAACAATATGGGCCTTGCAGCAACAAACAAACTACAGTAACAATGAGGCTGACAAGAGCAGCACAGGATAACAATACTATGCAATAATAAAACATTTGATAGCAAAAAGATCAATAATACACCGACATCGCCAATCTGTGAAAGTAGTGTTTATTATTTTTTGGTTATACTATTACTACTACAGCTACTGCTGCTGTTGGCACTCCTGTTGCTGGAAATACACTACAGTTAATGTTGAATTAATAACTGCTCCCAAACAAATTTTGAAGACAATATAGGCTAAAGAACATTTATAAATGTGTGAGGGCTTCTGAAGCCCAGCTTATGCATTCACGGTGTATGGGTAAACGTATTGAATTATACAAAAAACTTAAAAGGTATCTTGTTCAGACTTGATATGAGGAATGTCACAGTGTTAGTGAAAGAGTACTGGAAAGCAGTTTGAAATCAAACAAAAAATTACAGAACTTTTTTAAAAATGAAGACATACAAGGGCCTCGGAGGCCCTGTATATGCATCCTAGGGTAAAAAATACACGTTACACTGCAGTCACATTACGTTTCTTTACCTCGTGTTGACATGCCACTCCTTTAACACTCCAAAACCACAAATATTCAAAATGAAGATCTTGACTTACGTATATTGCCGATTTTCATCTTTTTTCCTTTGTTATAATGAAATGCGATCCTGTGTCTGTGTAGGACAAAACACAAGGCCCATAAGAATGAAAACTTATTTAAATTATTAGTAACGCTGCAACAAGTATGGCATGCTTCTGATTTTAGGTACATTTTTCACTCTCTGACCACACAGATAACAAACGCCCATTATCAGTTTTGGTGGTACACAAGCCATTGTACAGGTGTAGATATGTTACACTTATGATGTCCTGACAATTTTGTTAAAAATGTGGAAGAAAAACTGTAGCCAGCAAGAATGTAAAAAAAAAACAGTACTGCCAGCAGGGAAACAAAACTCTCCCAATCATTTAGACCTGAAAGTTTCTTTTCCACAGAGCAGAGAGAGAGAGGTTGGGTATAGCTAAAAAGGAAGGGCAGAAGCATCCACATATTGTGATGATGGAGAGACAAATCTAAAACTACTCATTCATTTTGTTGTTGTGGTCTTCAGTCCTGAGACTGGTTTGATGCAACTCTCCACACTACTCTATCCTGTGCAAGCTTCATCTCCCAGTACCTACTGCAGCCTACATCTTTCTGAATCTGCTTAGTGTATTCATCTCTTGAGCTCCCTCTACAATTTTTAGCTTCCACGCTGCCCTCCAGTACTAAATTGGTGATCCCTTGATGCCTCAGAATATGTCCTACCAACCGATCCCTTCTTCCAGTCAAGTTGTGCCACAAGCTCCTCTTCTCGCCAATTCTATTCAATACCATCTCATTAGTTATGTGATCTACCCATCTAATCTTCAGCATTCTTCTGTAGCACCACATTTCGAAAGCTTCTATTCTCTTCTTGTCCAAACTATTTATCGTCCATGTTTCACTTCCATACATGGCTACACTCCATACAAATACATTCAGAAACGACTTCCTGACACATAAATCAATACTCGATGTTAACAAATTTCTCTTCTTCAGAAATGCTTTCCTTGCCATTGCTGGTCTACATTTTATATCCTCTCTACTTCGACCATCATCAGTTACTTTTCTCCCCAAATAGCAAAATTGCTTTACTACTTTAAGTGTCTCACTTCCTAATCTAATTCCATCAGCATCACCCAACTTAATTCGACTACATACCATTATCCTTGTTTTACTTTTGTTGATGATCCTTTCAAGACACTGTCCATTCTGTTCAACTTCTAGTCAAGTTTACATCAAAATTTTCAACTGTTCATTTATTTGTTCAGTTCATTATAGATGGAATTTCCAGTACATGAAGCAAAAACATATCATCAGAATTAAGATTATCTCCCATAAATGACAAATGGTCAAACAATATGGAATATACAAAATAGTAAAAGGCACCTCACTTTGTTTCCATTAAGTACAAACGTAAAATTTTCTATTAGCAATTATACAGATGTGGCAAAAACAAGTCACATTAACAGACTGTCTTCCAAGTGGTGATAATTGTGTACAGTATTCTATCAGAACAATTTATGATATTTTAGACTGAAGAAAGAGGTATGCCTTACATGAGTTGCATTTGCTTTACTTAAAGATGGCAGGAAGCTATTGAAAGAAGAACAATTTGACAAAATTTACGGAGAAGAGATACAATGCCAAAGAAGAGTAATGAAAATGAACTGGTAACTTACCTTTTTTAAAATTCTTATTTCAATCTACGAGCTGTGATTGATACTCCAAAGTAACCCTGTGGTCTTATCGTGTGGTGATTAGCCATTTAAAATTTAAATAAAACCAGTATTTCATGCAAATCAAGTGAGATGGATGTCGAATGAGTCAGTCATCACGTATGTTTATGAGTATATGACTGTTATCTGACATTTCACAAGTGAGGACGATGTCAGATGGATGCAGAAGTCGGCACAATTATACATTGTATTATATGCTTATCACCCTGTGCAAGAACTGTATACTTGATGTGTACTGGTAACATTTTTTGGTATAGATAATGAATATTCATTTCAAGAGAGGAAAGAGAAGAATGTCTGTGTACCTCCTGAAGGATGGAGACAAACCTTCAATTATGCTGGAAGGCATCCCTGTCTTTCCACTGCATGCAGTAAGCTGCGTAATAGCTTTCAAAAGATTAAATGTAACCAACAGGACATACCCAAATTTCAGAGCAAATGTTTGTGTACCCCATAATCAAAGAAACAATCTCTTCCAGTTCTTTTATGACAATATGATATCAGACTTCTGGCATGTGTCAGTTCCCTGGTTGTGGGGGAAAAAAAAACTCAATTGCAGCATCAAATTTTATAGATGTATTCAAAAGATAAGAGACAGAAGGTTACTACAGATCACCATGAGCATCACTGTAGTTTGTTGTGCAATGGAATTATGCATAGCACATTGCCTAAACCACAAACACCTAAGACAGCTCCCATGTAGAATTAGGATTTTGTTTACACTGAATGACGACTGAATCTTTCGTTTGTCATCTCTCTCAACATCCTGTTTGTATAATAAGTACTTTGAATCAATAAAATTGAAACTGGCACCAGTATGTTTGATTTACCTGTAGCATTGATGTTGAAAAATTCAATAGATATTTCTAATTGCAGATCAGTGAATGTTAAATGGCAATCAGTCTCTCACTCTAGCGTTCCTGTGTTGGCGTAAATGAGACTATAATCCTTGCACTAATGATCTGATTCCCTGTGAAACATTTACTTTCAGAGACAGGACAGTGAGGGCAGCATTAAGAATGGGAGTTTATACCTTCCTGTTTTCCAATATCGTGCAAGGAATCCATGAAGTAGATCAGAGGCACCTCGTGCTCCGTTTCCAATAGCCACACAATTCCACATACAGCTCAGAGCTTCAGAAATATTATGCTGCACTTCTCTGGAGAGAGAGAGAGAGAGAGAGAGAGAGAGAGAGAGAGAGAGAGAGAGAGAGAGAGAGAGTCCTATACCAATGTGGTACCTAGCCTAGCCTCAACATGAACATCCGTTTATTTACATCACAGCTTCTGTGTCTTGTCACTGTAGAGCCAATTGTTGCTCCATGACAATCACAACAAAATGATCAGGAAAGTCTTACATAATGTTTTAATGTTTTTCGGGTTTACTTGCCCTTTTGAGTTTTGGGAAAAAATCAAATTTTCTAAAACTTCTGCCATTGCTGGGAGCTGCCTGTTAGACCCCACCACCTATGTTCTTTATGTTTAGCAGTTATATGTAAAATAATGCCACAGTATTACTTAAGACAGTTAGTTCCTAACAAAGACTATGGAAGACCTGCTGAATGGCTAAGTGTCCTGACATGGGAATATCTAGAAATTTCTGTTTCAGAATGTTGTCATAAAAGAAATTTTGCTTACTGGAAAATTATTTTAATGTTGGGTATAACCATACAAATACAACTACTTCAGTGTTGTGGATCTGATGACAGTAATACCCCACACAGCCTTCTCCTGAATTTTATGGACAAAAATACTGTAAGTGTTTCACATTTTGAGGTTGCTTCCCGATGCCACATCAAATTAACAAACACTGCCTGACATGAAACAAGTTGAAAGTGACAGATATTCAGAGGGAGATGGATTAAAACAGCTGTACATGTCAAACAGTATTTTATTTCATTCTAAATGATAGTACAACTACTTACAACTTACACCACCACTGGATAACACAGAAAGCATCCACAAGGATGCCTGTTTCTGACAGAAATAGACAATAAATATACAAAAATAGATTAATAAGTATATAAATCAATGTTTTGTTTTTATATAAGATCGGGAACAAAATAATATGTAACATGGGGACACAAGTGTAAATCAATACATACATATTATAAAGACAAGCAGAACATTGCAAGCCATGATATGGGATACCTTTAAATAATTTTAGTAACTGTACTGAAAATACAACATTATTCATGTCCAGAGTGTACTAACATTTTAAAAAAAAAACATAGCAAACACCAACGAACTGCGAATTCTTTACAAGTAGAGCTTTGACAAGTGATTTACAAACAAATATTAGGCAATACTATAAGCAAATTTGAGATAAAAATTGTTAAAGTGACTAGTATTGACACAAGATATTAAAGAGATGGTACAATGATGTACTGAACATCTAAATGGCTACACCAATCTATTAAGTGGACAATTCACTTATGTAAATTAAATTTGCTTAATCGCTCATCAAGAATTAATTTAAAATAATTAGCTTGTTTATTCACATTTTCTCATATGGTAAGGAAGGCACTGCTACATTTAACAATCCATTATTATTATTATTATTATTATTATTATTATTATTATTATTATAAATAGGGGTAATGCAGGAGTAGCTTTAATAATGAATAGGAAAATAGGAGTGCGGGTAAGCTACTACAAACAGCATAGTGAACACATTATTGTGGCCAAGATAGATACGAAGCCCACACCTACTACAGTAGTACAAGTTTATATGCCAACTAGCTCTGCAGACGATGAAGAAATTGAAGAAATGTATGATGAAATAAAAGAAATTATTCAGATAGTGAAGGGAGACGAAAATTTAATAGTCATGGGTGACTGGAATTCGAGTGTAGGAAAAGGGAGAGAAGGAAACGTAGTAGGTGAATATTGATTGGGGCTAAGAAATGAAAGAGGAAGCCGCCTGGTAGAATTTTCCACAGAGCACAAGTTAATCATAGCTAACACTTGGTTTAAGAATCATGATAGAAGGTTGTATACATGGAAGAACCCTGGAGATACTAAAAGGTATCAGATAGATTATATAATGGTAAGACAGATTTAGGAACCAGGTTTTAAATTTTAAGACATTTCCAGGGGCAGATGTAGACTCTGACCACAATCTATTGGTTATGACCTGTAGATTAAAACTGAAGAAACTGCAAAAAGGTGGGAATTTAAGGAGATGGGACCTGGATAAACTGAAAGAACCAGAGGTTGTACAGAGTTTCAGGGAGAGCATAAGGGAATAATTGAAAGGAATGGGGGAAAGAAATACAGTAGAAGAAGAATGGGTAGCTTTGAGGGATTAAGTAGTGAAGGCAGCAGAGGATCAAGTAGGTAAAAAGACGAGGGCTAGTAGAAATCCTTGGGTAACAGAAGAAATATTGAATTTAATTGATGAAAGAAGAAAATATAAAAATGCAGTAAGTGAAGCAGGCAAAAAGGAATACAAACGTCTCAAAAATGAGATCGACAGGAAGTGCAAAATGGCTAAGCAGGGATGGCTAGAGGACAAATGTAAGGATGTAGAGGCTTATCTCACTAGGGGTAAGATAGATACTGCATACAGGAAAATTAAAGAGACCTTTGGAGATAAGAGAACCACTTGTATGAATATCAAGAGCTCAGATGGAAACCCAGTTCTAAGCAAAGAAGGGAAAACAGAAAGGTGGAAGGAGTATATAGAGGGTCTATACAAGGGCGATGAACTTGAGGACAATATTATGGAAATGGAAGAGGATGTAGATGAAGATGAAATGGGAGATACGATACTGCGTGAAGAGTTTGACAGAGCACTGAAAGACCTGAATCGAAACAAGGCCCACGGAGTAGACAACATGCCATTGGAACTACTGACGGCCTTGGGAGAGCCAGTCCTGACAAAACTCTACCATCTGGTGAGCAAGATGTATGAAACAGGCGAAATACCCTCAGACTTCAAGAAGAATATAATAATTCCAATCCCGAAGAAAGCAGGTGTTGACAGATGTGAAAATTACCGAAAAATCAGTTTAATAAGCCACAGCTGCAAAATACTAACACGAATTCTTTACAGGCGAATGGAAAAACTGGTAGAAGCCGACCTCAGGGAAGATCAGTTTGGATTCCGTAGAAATGTTGGAACACGTGAGGCAATACTGACCGTACGACTTATCTTAGAAGAAAGATTAAGGAAAGGCAAACCTATGTTTCTAGCATTTGTAGACTTAGAGAAAGCTTTTCACAATGTTGACTGGAATACTCTCTTTCAAATTCTAAAGGTGGCAGGGGTAAAATACAGGGAGCGAAAGGCTATTTACAATTTGTACAGAAACCAGATGGCAGTTATAAGAGTCGAGGGACATGAAATTGTAGATTGTAGATTGTAGATTGTATTTTATTGGTCCTGTTGTCTACATAGCAGCTTATGCATAAGACATTGGACAAGTCAAGTTATAAATATACAGGCTGAAAGTAATTTCAAGGCATACATATTTAAGCTTACAATAATACACTTTACACACAAGTATTTATATAACACATTTCATAAATTTAAATATTCTTCAATGGAATAAAAGCAGTGATGCTGTAAATATGACTTTAGAGATTTTCCAAATGTATTGACCTCAGTGATAGCTTTTATGTTTCCAGGAAGTTTGTTATAAAGCTTAACTCCCATGTGAAAAGTACCTTTTTGGCACAGTGCTGTGCTGATTTGAGTCATATGTAAGTTCCTGTTTTGTCTGGTAAAGTGCTCATGTATATCACAGTTTTTTTGTAGCCTCTGGTCCTTGCCTATTACATTTAATTTAAAGAAGAAAAGGGTTTCCATAATGTATACACACGGTAATGGGGGAATACCAGATTTCTTAAACAGGGGTTTACAAGAGTCTCTAGGCTTGCACCCAAACAAGATTCTAATGGCCCTTTTTTGTAGTTTAAAAGTGCTATTAGCTATTTTAGAGTTTCCCCAGAAGGTGACCCCATATCTAAGACGAGAATGAAAGTACGCATGATATGCATTCAATACTGTTTTCTCACTACAGCATGATTTTAATGAACAAAGAAGATAACATGTTTTGCTCAGTTCTGCATTGAGACATTCAATATGCTTATTCCATCTGATGTTACTCTGCAGCCAAAGTCCTAAGAATTTGGTTTCAGTACTGTTACCAACTGGTTCGTCATTGATAGAGACTGATGGGATAAACATATCCTTGTTTGGAACATTGTGGAATTTTAGAGCAACGGTTTTCTTACTGTTTATTACAAGCTGATTACTCTGTGCCCAGCTGCTAAGTTGTTTCGTGACCGTGTTTACTGTCTGCTGTAACTGTTCATCGTCGTCTCCTTTTAGTAGAATCGTGGTGTCATCTGCAAATATGATTGATTTGTGTGCATCAATATTTAAGCTTAGATCATTTATGTACAGAAGAAACAGAAGGGGTCCCAATACGGATCCTTGGGGTACACCACATTTTATTTGTTTATAGTCAGATAAGTGATTAGATACAGTTTTTAGTTCAATATTTGTGTGCTTGACGCACACTGCCTGCATACGATTTGTCAGGAAGGAACTGATCCACTTGTTGGACAGACCTCGAATACCATATCTTTCTAGCTTTGTTAGCAGAATTTTATGGTCCACCATGTCAAAAGCTTTTGACAAGTCAATAAAGACTCCTATTGTTTCCTGTTTTTTGTCCAACAGGTTTAGGATGGAATTGATGCACTCATAGACAGCAGTTGTCGTTGACCTCTTATTTCTGAATCCATGTTGTTCATTACATAGGATGCTGTTTTTATTTATAAATTTCATAAGTTTCTCATACATAACTTTTTCCAGTACTTTAGAGATGCAGGAGGAAATTGTGATGGGTCTATAGTTATTTACATTGTCTTTATCCCCTTTTTTAAATACAGGAATAACTTTTGATGTTTTTAACACATCAGGGAAAGTGCCTACCTGAAGTGAGCAGTCGCATAAATGTGTGAGTACTTCAATTAGGTTTGATGCGCTCTTCTTTAACATTGTTGCAGGTATACCATCAATACCTGCCGATTTGGAATTTTTTAGTCCTTTTATTGCTTTAGCTACTTCATCTTGTGAAACAGAACTGATGTACATTGATCCTCTACATGTACTTATTTTATATTCATTTGCCTGGATGCTCTTAAAGTTTGATTGTAACATATTTTCAGCAACACCTGTGAAAAAGTTGTTAAATGTGTTAGCTACTTCTAAGGGGTTTGTTACTTTTTTATTTTTATGTGATAGTGTTATATTTTTCCAAGGTTGTCTGTATTCTCCACATTCTTTTTTTATAACACTCCACATAGCCTTTGATTTATTAGCTGAATTATAAATGATTTCATCATTATGCATTATTTTTGCTGCTTTTATTACTTTTCTTAATATTTTGGAGTATTTTTTATAGTATGCGCGTACTACAGGTGAGGAATTTTTTGAGTTACATATTTCATGAAGTAGTCTTTTCTTCTGGCATGAAACCCTTATTCCCTTTGTGATCCAGCTGTTTGTTCTAGAGTTTCCCTGTATGGTTAATGTTTTCAGTGGGAATGCAAGTTCAAAGAAATGGGTTAATGTATCAATGAAAGTGTCAAATTTTTCATTTATATCGTTCATTTTGTACACTCCTAGCCATTTTTCTTTCTGTAATAAGTTGTTGAAGTAGTTCACATTATGCTGATTATAACTTCGATATGCTGTTCTAAAAGACATGTTGTTAATAATACTGCCTTGTACTTTTATGCTTAATATTTGAGCAAGATGATCACTAAAACCTGCATTGAAAATTTTTAGTGAGGTGTTGTGTAAACTCTTCTTTACTAGAAACTGATCAAGAGCTGTTTGACAAGTTTCTGATACTCGGGTAGCTGCTTTTACTTCAGCCTTTAAATTGTAGGACGTTGCAAGGTTCAAAATGGTCTCCCTATTTCCACTATTCGCGAGGAAGTCAATATTGAAGTCACCACAGATTATCAATTCACAATCCATTTTATTTACTTTATTTAGCAATGACTCCATTTTGTTTAAGAAAAGTTCAAAATTCCCGGACGGTGATCGGTAAACTGTAGCAATAACCAGGTTGAACTGAGTAATTTTTATAGCTGCAATTTCATAATCCTTTTCGACATTTGCCCTAGTTAAGTCAGGTAGTGTAATAAAATCTACATTATCCTTTGTGTAAATTGCTACCCCACCCTGTTTGCTGTTATTCCTGCAGTAGTAAGCAGCCAAGACAAATTTGTTTATTTTCGTATTCTGGATGAATTCTGGGTTAAGCCAGTGCTCTGAAATGCATAACACTGAGATATCATTAAGTTCATGTGTTAATAGAACGTTAATTTCATCGATCTTATTACGCAGGGATTGCACATTATGGTGATAAATTTTTAGTTCGGGCGTATTCACGATTTGGTAATTGGGAATCATATTTACAGCATCACATACCTCTAGTTTAAATTAGGAACGTCAGCAGCGTTGTATTTTCGTTCTTCTTTCTTGTTTATTTTGTTTTCCTTGCTGTTGGAAGGATGTTCAGGAAGCTGATAAATTGTTCTATCCCTTACAAGTCTTTCTTTGATTATTTCACTAACACGATCACAAACAAATCTTTTCCCATCATAATTCAAATGCATTCCATGCTTCGTGTGCAGATGTCCATGTAGCTTGCTTATGTCCAGTACATCGCACTTAGTGTATTGAGAACAGTTTCCTTATTTTAATGTTTGTTTTCCGAATTTCTTTGTTTACACATGAATTATAAATCAGATCATGCCTATGAGGAAGTGTGGCAACTACAGTGCTTCTGCATTTATTGGCTTGTAAAAAATTCTGTAGCGTTTTCACGCAAACCTCTGCTTCATTTTTTGCCACATCGTTTGAACCCATTATACAGACGATAAAGTCATTTTCTTGCATTAATTTCGTCTGAGAGTTAATGTCTACAACATTTTTACATCCCGCTCCCGGTTTCACTACACTAGTCACTGCTAAGTCGCGATTTTTCTCACGGAGCATGCTGGATAGATTCCTGCCATGACTGTCTGTTAGTAATAGTACACTACTCTTTTTCCCTGATGATCTGTGTTTGTTGTTGACATTATTTGAAAAAACGCTATTCATTTTCAGTTCACTGTCTTTTTCAAGTTCACGATCATTTGGAGAGTCGTTATCACAGTCACTTGTTTGCAAAACATGATATTTGTTTTTCTCCGAAAATGTGACATTTTTAGCAGATTTTGTTGTTCTTTTTGTAGTTGGAACACTATTTTTGTACGGCACTTTTACCCACTCGGACGATATATTTCTTTTGTCTTGCATCACTTCACTAAGTGTTGGCTTCGATCGCAGATCCCGATTTTCTTTCTTGAGTGAGTCAATATCGCTTCTCAAGGAACTGACTATGAATTGTAAGCTAGCAATTCGTTCTTTTAGCGTTGTTATTGCAGTGTTACAATTCTTACAAACACCCTTTTTAACAGCATAACTATAACTATTTCTCAAGTTAGATTCACACACTTCTACACTCGCGGCCATCTTGCTACTATCCTCGAACACTGACGTGTGAAGCAGTGGTTAAGAAGGGAGTAAGACAGGGTTGTAGCCTCTCCCCAATGTTATTCAATCTGTATATTGAGCAAGCAGTAAAGGAAACAAAAGAAAAATTCAGAGTAGGTATTAAAATCCATGGAGAAGAAATAAAAACGTTGAGGTTCGCCGATGACATTGTAATTCTGTCAGAGACAGCAAAGGGCTTGGAAGAGCAGTTGAATGGAATGGATGGTGTCTTGAAGGGAGGATATAAGACGAACATCAACAAAAGCAAAACGAGGATAATTGAATGTAGTCTAATTAATTTGGGCGATGTTGAGTGCATTAGATTAGGAAATGAGACAAAGTAGTAAAGGAGTTTTGGTATATGGGGAGCAAAATAACTGATGATGGTCGAAGTAGAGAGGATATAAAATGTAGACTGGCAATGGCAAGGAAAGCGTTTCTGAAGAAGAGAAATTTGTTAACATCGAGTATAGATTTAAGTGTCAGGAAGTCATTTCTGAAAGTATTTGTATGGAGTGTAGCCATGTATGGAAGTGAATGGACGGTAAATAGTTTGGACAAGAAGAGAATAGAAGTTTTCGAAATGTGGTGCTACAGAAGAATGCTGAAGATTAGATGGGTAGATCACATAACTAATGAGGAAGTATTGAATAGGATTGGGGAGAAGAGAAGTTTGTGGCACAACTTGACCAGAAGAAGGGATCGGTTGGTAGGACATGTTCTGAGGCATCAAGGGATCACCAATTTAGTATTGGAGGGCAGCGTGGAGGGTAAAAATTGTAGGGGGATACCAAGAGATACCTGGCTGACTGTCTTCTTATCTGCATGCTCCTTTAGGTGTTTCCCCTCAAAAATAACTCTTCCACTGCAGCTATGAAACAGATTTACTGGGCGTAGGAACTGACTATTAACTAGGAAAACATGTTGTGTAAACCACTATATACATTCTGAAACTAACTCTTCAAAAAATACATGGTGCTCAAGTCTTTTACCACAATTATTTGTGAAATAATCCAAAGATTTACCCTTCACTGTTGACATCCAGAGCCCACACTCACAATAACACTGTATTCTAATGGGGCATGCGGTTCTATGCGCTCCAGTCCGGAGCCGTGCTGCTGCTGCAGTCGCAGGTTCGAATCCTTATAGCTTAGATTCAGTTCTTCAAAGTCCTTCGTTCCCTCATCCTCATGAGATATACAACTATCATCAGTGATTTTCTTGCTTCCATCACAGGATTCTTCTTCTCCTTCTCCATAAGGTAGTATGAAGAAATGTTAAGGTGTTAAGTTGTCAAGAACGAGGAAACATGTTACATTAATTGAACAGGAAACTGCACATAAACTGATAAAAACTCTATCTTTTCATGCAATTACAAGAAAAAAAGAGAGATTCAATGAATCAGTGAAAGTAAGTTTGTACTACATGTACCACAGTACTAAATCATAATTTTTTCTCTGAAACCCAATTTGTTTTGGCCAGAAAATATATTGCTTTAATATAGTTTGAATACAGTTAACTTCATGACTGTCAGATTGGTGATCAAGGGAGTGGAGTGAACTGGAGGCCAGCGGAGGGGCAGCGGAGGCGAGGCGAGCAGAGGGTAGGGCAGTGGAGGCGAGCAGAGGGCAGGGCAGTGGAGGCGAGCAGAGGGCAGGGCAGTGGAGGCGAGCAGAGGGCAGGGCAGTGGAGGCGAGCAGAGGGCAGGGCAGTGGAGGCGAGCAGAGGGCAGGGCAGTGGAGGCGAGCAGAGGGCAGGGCAGTGGAGGCGAGCAGAGGGCAGGGCAGTGGAGGCGAGCAGAGGGCAGGGCAGTGGAGGCGAGCAGAGGGCAGGGCAGTGGAGGCGAGCAGAGTGCAGGGGCGAGGGGAGGCAATGAGTTGAGACAAGACAGGATGGGAGGGGTCAGTGTTAGCTATGTGCTGAGAGCCACACTGACAACAAGACTCTGCATGAATCTACAGAAAAGGCAACAGATTGAGCAAATGGAACTTGACAAAGAACTGTAACTGGCTGTCACTTCGTGCTAACACTCAACATGCAGAAATGTCAGCCACAAAGTTATTTTTAGTATACCGTATGTTGAGCTGATCGTACTTGTGTGTCCAAAGAGAAAAGGTGCACAATTTGGACAGTACTGAAAGTTTTACAGGAGCATACATTTTCGTATGAAATTGCATGGCACATTGTGACATCATATTTAGATGTTTGAAGCCAGATACCTTTGGCATTGGTTTTGACTGTTTCCCTGAGACAATCTGATTGTTGCTGGTTACACTTTTAAGCCAACTCTTATAAAACATCGACATCGATACTCTGCAAATCACAATTAACTGGCTGGCAGAGGGTTCATTGAAGCACCTCTACAATAATTCTGTATTAGTCCAATCTCGTACAGTGCGCAGAAGAAAATGAACATCTGTATCTATCAGTGAGAGCTCTGATTTCGCTTATTTTATTTTGGCGATCGTTTCTTCCTATGTAGGTGGGTGTCAACAAAATATTTTAGCATTCAGAGGATAAAGTTGGTGACTGAAATTTCGTGAGAAGATATCACCTTTGTTTTAATGATGTCCACCCAAAATTCTGTATCATGTCTGTGACTCTCTCTCCCCTATTTTGCAATAATACAAAACGTGCTGCCCTTCTTTGAACTTCCTAGATGCATTCCGTCAGTCCTATCTGGTAAGGATCTCACACCACACAGCACTATTCTAAAAGAGAGTGGACAAGTGTAGTGTAGGCAGTTTCTTTAGAGGTCTGTTACATTTGCTAAGTGTCCTGCCATAAAACACAATCTTTGGTTAGCCTTCTCCACAACATTTCCTATACGTTCCATCCAAGCAGCACTGTCATCAAAAGTATTTCCATTACTATCGCGTAGAGAAGGCATTGCTTGTGTCCTGCAGCAAGCATACTTCGCATACAAGCAGAACCTCTTTGGATTTTCTGCCAGGTTTCGAGACAACGTTCCATTTAAATTTGTCATGTTTTTTCCCCCATTGTTTCTACAACAATTCTAACTGGTTTTGTGTACCAAGGAGGGTTAGCTCCATTGTTTGTTACTTTATTTCGCATAAATCTTTCAACTGCTGCCGATACTATTTCTTTGAATTCATGCCACATCTGTTCTGCACTTACATTGTTAATTTGGAAGGAGTGGAGATTGTCTCCCAGGAAGGCGTCAAGTGAATTTTTATCTGCTTTTGTGAATAGGTATATTTTTCATTTATTTTTGGAGGAATTGCAGCTTACAATATTCAATCTCGCTAAGACAACCCTGTGTTCACTAATCCCAGTACCTGTTCTGATGCTCGTTTTAGATCAGGATTATTCGTTGCTAAGAGGTCAAGTGTGTTTTCACAACTGTTTATGATTCGCATGGGCTCATGTACTAACTGCTTGAAATAATTTTCAGAGAATGAATTTAGCACAATTTCTGGTGATGTTTTATGTGTACCACGGGAATTAAACACACATTTTCGCCAATATAGTGGGGGTAAATTAAAGACATGATGAACTATAACTGTACGAGTTTCGTACTTGTTTGAAATAAAACTCAAGTTTTCTTTGAACCTTTCAGCAATTGCATCATCCGAATTGGGAGATCAGTAAAAGGATCCAATTATTATTTTATTCCGCTTGCAAGAATAACCTCTGCTCATATTTACTCACAGGAACTATCTACTTCAATTTTGCGATAAGCTAAGTTACTTCTAACAGCAACAACCATGTCACCGCCAACTGTGTTAAGCCTATCCTTTTAGAACACCATTAGGTTCTTCACAAAAATTTTGGCTGAACTTACCTATGGCTTTAGCCAACTTTCAGTGCCTATAACGATTTGAGCATCAGTGCTTTCTACTAGCACTTGAAGCTTTGGTACCTTGCCAACACAATACCGATGGCTCCTGTATCTACGTTCTTCCTGTGTTCGGCCTGCACCCTTTGTGACTAAAGCTCTTCTTGGTTTTCTCCTAGACCCTCTAACCTAAAAAACTGCCCATTCAATGCAACACAGCCCCTGCATGTAGTGGACTTCTGACCTGTTCAGCGGACCCTGAAACCCAACCACCTTATGGCACCAGTCGAGGAATCTGCAGCCTACACCGTCACAGAACCACCTGAGCCTCTGATTCAGACCCTCCACTCGGCTCTGTACCAAAGGTCCACAATCAGTCCTGTCAGTTATGCTGCAAATGGTGAGCTCTATTTTCAACTCGCAACCAAGACTGGTAGCCTATACCACTTCTGTTAGCTACTCAAAACCAGAGAGAATCTCTTCTGATCCAAAGCAACACACATCATTGGTACCGACATGAGTCACCACTTGCATTTGGCTGCACAATGTGCTCTTCATGGCATCCGGAAGGACCCATTCCACATCTGGAATGACTCCACCCAGTATGCACATGGAGTGCATACTGGCTTCCTTCCCCTTCTTGGCAGCCATGTCCCTAACAGGCCCCATAAAGCGCCTAACATTCGAGCTCCCAACTACCAATAATCCCACCCTCTGTGACTGCCCGGATCTAGCAGGCAAAGAGGTTTCCTCAAACAGAACAGGTGACTCCTTCTGGCTGAGCAACAGTGTCAGCCACAGACAGCAAATGGAACCAGCTTGTCAGACTAACCAGGGAGGGCCTATGTGCAGCCCCCTGGAAGTCTTTCGCTGCCTGTCACACCCCGAAGAGACCTCCCACTCGACCGTGGATGAGGGGTCGGAGGGGTCAACCTCAGTGTGAGCAGTAAAGGCTGGCCACCGGAGACTATCGGTTGGAGGACGCGGATGTGCTGAATATCCATTGGAGCCTCAAGGCCGGCCCACAACAGTGATGCCATCCATTGCATCTTCAAGCTGTGTAACTAAAGCCATTACAGCCTGAAGCTGAGAGCCAAGTGTCACCAACTCGGCTCACATCCACACACAACGTATCCATATGAAGGACTGTGGAAAACTACACTACCCAGACAAATTGACTATTGACATGTGCTGCAGAACTCTACTGTAGACCCTGACAACAAAGCAAGAACTGTGTGCAATAAAATAGATTAATATGCAGAGATTAAAAACCGAACTAGTGAAGCACTCAAGTGAGACTAAATAATTCGCTCCTTATATGGGACCTGTAACATTTCACAAGATTGGTTTACTTTACGATGCGAACGAAAATGCAATAACTGTACCTATTAGATATTAAATGAACATGCAGAAACTCAAGACACTAAACTATCAAAGCACACAAATATTATTTAATTTGATACATAAAAAATCTACCCACCAAGTGGCGGCAGAACACACACATAAAAGACGGTTGTAACTGGCAAGCCTTCAGAGCCAGTGGCTCCTCCTTCAGGCAGAGGGGTTGAAAGGGAAGGAAGAGGGGTAAAGGAAAAGGACTGGAGAGGTTTAGGAAAAGGGGTAGATTTCAGAAAAGTCAACTACAACCGTGAGTCAGGAGAGACTTACTGTACAGGATGAGAAGGAAAGACTTCCTTCCCCTTCAACCATTCTGCCTGAAGAAGGAGTCACTGGCTACGAAAGCTTGCCAATTACAACTGTCTTTCATGTGTGTGTTCTGCCACCGCTTGGTGAGTGGAATTTTTATACATCCAATTAAATAATTTTGTCAATAATTGATTGTATTGTTATAAAAGCAAACACATGTAATTATACAATTTGTTTCTGTTTAGGAACTCACTCACAAAATCGATTACTTCCCCGTTCCTGCGTCTACCTCTGCCGGCTGCTGCTGCCTGCACATTTCATACTTCATACATAAGTTCTACGGATCGGAGTGTGGAATGTCAGATCCCTTAATCGAGCAGGTAGGTTAGAAAATTTAAAAAGGGAAATGGATAGGTTAAAGTTAGATATAGTAGGAATTGGTGAAATTCACTGGCAGGAGGAACAAGACTTTTGGTCAGGCGAATACAGGGTTATAAATACAAAATCAAATAGGGGTAATGCAGGAGTAGCTTTAATAATGAATAGGAAAATAGGAATGCGGGTAAGCTACTACAAACAGCATAGTGAACACATTATTGTGGCCAAGATAGATACGAAGCCCACACCTACTACAGTAGTACAAGTTTATATGCCAACTAGCTCTGCAGACGATGAAGAAATGTATGATGAAATAAAAGAAATTATTCAGATAGTGAAGGGTGACGAAAATTTAATAGTCATGGGTGACTGGAATTCGAGTGTAGGAAAAGGGAGAGAAGGAAACGTAGTAGGTGAATATGGGTTGGAGATAAGAAATGAAAGAGGAAGCCGCCTGGTAGAATTTTGCACAGAGCATAACTTAATCATAGCTAACACTTGGTTCAAGAATCATGAAAGAAGGTTGTATACATGAAAGAATCCTGGAGATACTGACAGGTATCAGATAGATTATATAATGGTAAGACAGAGATTTAGGAACCAGGTTTTAAATTGTAAGATATTTCCAGAGGCAGATGTGGACTCTGACCACAATCTATGGGTTATGACCTGTAGATTAAAACTGAAGAAACAGCAAAAAGGTGGGAATTTAAGGAGATGGGACCTGGATGAACTGACTAAGCCAGAGGTTGTACAGAGTTTCAGGGAGAGCATAAGGGAACAATTGCCAAGAATTGGGGAAATAAATACAGTAGATGAAGAATGGGTAGCTTTGAGAGATGAAGTAGTGAAGGCAGCAGAGGATCTAGTAGGTAAAAAGACGAGGGCTAGTAGAAATCCTTGGGTAACAGAAGAAATATTGAATTTAATTGATGAAAGGAGAAAATATAAAAATGAAGTAAATGAAGGAGGCGAAAAGGAATACAAACGTCTCAAAAATGAGATCGACAGGAAGTGCAAATGGCTAAGCAGCGATGGCTAGAGGACAAATGTAAGGATGTAGAGGGTTATCTCACTAGGGATAACATAGATACTGCCTACAGGAAATTTAAGGAGACCTTTGGAGAAAAGAGAACCACTTGTATAAATATCAAGAGCTCAGATGGAAACCCAGTTCTAAGCAAAGAAGGGAAAGCAGAAAGTGGAAGGAGTATACAGAGGGTCTATACAAGGACAATGTACTTGAGGACAATATTATGGAAATGGAAGAGGATGTAGATGAAGATGAAATGGGAGATACGATACTGCGTGAAGAGTTTGACAGAACACTAAAAGACCAGAGTCGAAATAAGGCCTGGGAGTAGACAACATTCCATTAGAACTACTGACGCCTTGGGAGAGCCAGTCCTGACAAAACTCTACCATCTTGTGAGCAAGATGTGAGAGGGAATTAGATTAGGAAATGAGACACTTAAAGCAGTAAAGGAGTTTTGCTATTTGGGGAGCAAAATACCTGATGATGGTCGAAGTAGAGAGGATATAAAATGTAGACTGGCAATGGCAAGGAAAGCGTTTCTGAGGAAGAGAAATTTGTTAAAATCAAGTATAGATTTAAGTGACAGGAAGTCGTTTCTTGAAGTATTTGATAGAAGCTTTCGAAATGTGGTGCTACAGAAGAATGATGAAGATTAGATGGGTAGATCATATAACTAATGAGGAGGTATTGAATAGGATTGGGGAGTAGAGAAATTTGTGGCACAACTTGACTAGAAAAAGGGATCAGTTGGTAGGACACGTTCTGAGGCATCAAGGGATCACCAATTTAGTATTGGAGGGCAGCGTGGAGGGTAATAATCGTAGGGGAGACCAAGAGATGAATACACTAAACAGATTCAGAAGGATGTATGTTGTAGTAGGTACTGGGAGATGATGAAGCTTGCACAGGATAGAGTGGCATGGAGAGCTGCATCAAACCAGTTTCAGGACTGAAGACCACAACAACAAAGTAAGTTAAACTCATTTTGGAGAAAACTTAACTGTGTTAGCTCACAATAAGAGCAACTGTTGACACTTTTCTGTATTCCAATTTTCTTTACAGGATGTCTTCACTGGATGTCTCTGGCTACTAACTTGCACCTTGGCTCCCATTGTAGCAGTAACAGAGGCAGCAGCTATACCTTTGGGCATGTAACCAGCAGGAACTGTATACCCTGAGATGACAAGTCATGGCATACCTTCTAATATTGTGTCGGACCATCTTTTGCCTGGCATAGTGCAGCAACTTGACTTGGCATAGACTCAACCACTCATTGGAAGCCCCTGCAGAAATACTGAGTCATGCTGCCTCTACAGCCTCCCATAATTGTGAAAGTGTTGTTGGTGCAGGATTTTGTACACGAACTGATATCTTGATAATGTCCCATAAATGTTTGGTGGGTGGCCAAATCATTTGCTTGAACTATCGAGAATGTTCTTCAAAACAATCGTGAACAATTGTACCCAGAAACATGGTGCATTGCTGTCCATAAAAATTCCCTTGTTTCCAGAATGAGATTTTCACTCCGCAGCGGAGTGTGCGCTGATATGAAACTTCCTGGCAGATTAAAACTGTGTGCCCGACCGAGACTCCAACTCGGGACCTTTGCCTTTCGCGGGCAAGTGCTCTACCAACTGAGCTACCGAAGCACGACTCACGCCCAGTACTCACAGCTTTGGAAGGTAGGAGACGAGGTACTGGCAGAAGTAAAGCTGTGAGTACCGGGCTTGAGTCGTGCTTCGGTAGCTCAGATGGTAGAGCACTTGCGCGCGAAAGGCAAAGGTCCCGAGCTCGAGTCTCAGTCGGGCACACAGTTTTAATCTGCCAGGAAGTTTCGTATCAGCGCACACTCCGCTGCAGAGTGAAAATCTCATTCTGGATTTCATACTTTGCTTTACAACATCTGTAACATCAAACCAGTAGATATTTGCAGGCATGGAATGGAAAAACTACAGGCACTTTGGACTATTCTGCATGACAAAATATTCTGTTGGTGGTTAATTTCCATATTCTGTTCAATTAAGTAATGAAAAATGTTTTAAAACATGCACTGTTCGCATATAAATTAATCACAAATTATCATGACAAATTTACAACGAATTTTAATAAAACCAAGTTATTCTTAATAATAACCAAACTTAAACCAGTAAGATGTTACACTATTTTGGCTTTAATATGGTATCCAGATGAAATACTATGTCACTTTTGAGTAGCATTTGAGGACAATTCCTAGCATTGCCAGTAAAATGCTGTCACAATATTTTCACATTAAGTTTTTTTAGAAGATGACCAGTATGAAAATGGTTAATGTATAAAATAACTGTAAGAGAATGAATAAAACAAGAATAAACTACAGGGTAATCTAAACATTAAGGTAATCATGCTAACCAACAACAAGTTTTATACTAGCTACCCATATTCACTTGGTGTTGTACTTATATGTTGATATTTCAGAACCACACATATAAATACTCACATATCTTTGGAGTGTCAAAAGGATACAAATCTCTGGAGTTCTTTTGTGAAGGTTTATAGCCATATTTCTGTAAGTGGCTTTCTATCTCCTCTACTTGCTGGATCAGTGAATTCTTTGTTGCAGACAACCATTCATTGAATTTTTTCTGAGCTTCTAGGCTATTTTTTGTTTCTTCAATCACTTTTTTGAGGTTTTCCTTAAAAGAAAGGACTTGTAAATTAGTTATAACATCATCAGCTACTGAAAACTGGGAAAATTTTGAGGTACATCCAAGAATTAGAAATTATGCAAATCCATTCCAATTTTCACTAACTATACAGTACGTATCCTCACAGCTTTAAACAGAAGTACAGAGTTCCAAATAAAGACTATATCATGGTATATCAACAAGGAATGACAACTACCTTAATTGGACATCCTCGAACTTTCACATTGTAATGAACAAATACTAACACAGACAACAGAATGAAATTGACTAGCTCTGAGAGGTATACTGTTCAAAGATTATGGTTACAATAGATTATCATATAGACACAAAAGAAAATCATTTCAAGTCTTCTTGTACACCATTGTGAAATGTATGGCAGCGGATACTTAACATTGTGGGACATGTTAGAGTTCCTTATTGCTCCAGTTGTGTATGGCACACAGGAAAAATGACTGCTTAAATGCCTGTGTGTGCACTGTAATTGGTGTAAGCTTGCCTTTGAGGAACTGCTGTGTATGGGGCCGAAGAATATTTCTAGATTTTTCACTTACGGTAATACTGGTTCTCGAAACTTTGTAAGTATGGTTTTGCGTGATAACTAATGTACATCTTTAAACATCTGATAGTTCAGATTATTTATTATTTCTGTGATACTTTCCTATGAGTAAAACAAACCTGCCCTTTTTAATGGATGTTCAGTATCCCCTGGTAGTTCCATCTGTTATGGACCCCACACACTCCAGCAATATTCTGTAGGACACAGAAGTGTTTTGTTAAGCAGTCTCTTTTTGTGGACTGACTGAAGTTTCTTCATTACCTTACCCAAGAGCTGAGGCCTATCTCCTGCTTTACCTTTAGCAGTGAAGGCCAGGTTCTTATCCCCTACCTGTCTTAAGTACACTGAAGACTGAGAGGTAATTGTCAGATGCAGACATTTGAGCAAAGTTTGCCATGCCCCAAAGTATTGTGTGATAATAACATGATCAGAATGAACAGTGCACTGTGGTTGCTGGGTGAAAACTATAGATACAATGCAACAAGCTATGCTTCATTTCTGTCTGTCTTACTATTCAGCATAAGAGTATGAATGTACACAGTACATGAGATGCACATTCTTTGCTGTTGCCTCACTCGAGTTTGTTAGGCAAACAGGATTTAAATGAGGTAAGAGCTAACTTGAAAGTATGCACGGTGCACTGTTTACATTCATTCATATTACGACAAAGAGCATACCGATTCAGGATTCACAGGAACCGTCTCTTGTCACTGGTAGGAAAACATCCGAGACATAGCGTTGGCCATATTGACAAAAACTTAACACAGGCTTACCAATCGGCTTTTCATAGCACAATTTTCGTGAGGACTTCAAATGTATGAAAAGCAAAAGTTACAAAATAAGAATGAAAATTACTTAGAAATTAAAAGTGGAAATATAAAATAAAATTTTTTTTAGATTTATAATAAAAACTTTATGAAACGTTTAAAATATCAATTAGATAATTCTGAACCACTTTCACTCGAGTGCTTGCTGCTCAGTTCTTTGTAAAGAGCATAATACTCCATAACACCTAGTGCATTTGATATCGAACATTTTTTAAGCGATCGATTTGGAACACATTTCACGCATCACCACTCCGACGGCACACTTACAACAAAACCTGCACGTTTTATACATCCTGCTGGTGTCACTTGTATGTCATTTTTCAAAAGCCAGTCCGTGTGCATGCATTTAAGTTTGTCCTTAAATGGTTTTCTCAAATAGACATCAAGTTGTTGCAGAATTGACGTCATTCCGCCTGGAATTACTGCCAAGTCCATTTTGCTTTCTAATAATTTTTGTTTCACTGCGGGTACTCGCCGGACCAAAACACGGTCTCTGTGACTGATGCCTCACAGTAAGGCCTCGACACAGTCCCAGTGCACCCATATGCCAACAAGCCCTGAACAACCTGTTCCTTTCACCTCCAAATCTTTCACTCCAGCCCAGCGGCATTACTCTCAGATGGAAAAAGAGGCTCTTGCCGTGGTCTATGCTCCCCAGACATTTTATGTTTTTTGTATGGCTTCAAGTTTCACCTTACTGCATACCATAACCCCTTGGTTTTCTTGTTTAACCATCACACTTCCTTGCCTGACAAGGCAGCACACCATCTACAATTCTGGGCAATGTTCTTGTCTCAATTACTAAATCCATTTTCGACCGAGTCTAGACGTGCCAATGTGAATGCCTTATCCCACCTTCCTGTGGCTTCCGAACCTGACCATCTCGAGTAATTGCTTTGCTTCCATCTCGATACTGAAACGTACGCTGCGGTCGAGGGTTTCCCAAATACAAGCTCGTGCATATCAATCGGTGTTACCGTCAACCCCATTCTCTGCCAGGTGGTTCGGTTTGTTCGACAGGGCTGAACTACCAGTCTTTGGACCCCCTGTGCAACTAGTTTTCCTTACAGTACTGCCTCTCTGTTTTTGGCGGTGTTTTGCTGTTGTCCATGGGAAACATCTCTCCCAGAGCAGTCATTCTGCCGCATTGTGATGAGAGGTTCTACCCCTTCTCCACCAGGGCCAGTGGGGAGTTTTGTGTACTAATCTGTTAGCTAGGAGGCATGTTTCTTGGTCAGGGATTGAAAGCAAAATTGTCTGTTTTGTTGTGGCTTGTGAGCAGTGTGCCTGACAAGACAACCCCAGGGCATCTCTGTCCCCCTGGCCCACATTGTGCCAGCTACAGGAGTGCATTCACGTACACTTTGCACATCCCTTCTTCAATTCCTATAGGCTCTCGGTTGTGGATGCATTTTCCCAGTTTCTTTACATTCTCTGGTGTGTGTCGACATTGGCTGAGGTCACAACCCGTATGCTTTTGAGGCCTTTTTCTACCGATGGGTTGCCTTGTATCTTAGTTTCCCATAATGGGCCCCAATTCACTTCTCACACCTTTCAACTGTTTTGTTTCCTTCACGGTACTCATCATGTTATGGCTCCGCCATACCACCCCCAATCAATAGAGGAGGCAGAATGACTAGTGCATACATTCAAGTCCAAAATGAAAATGGTCGTTGTCAATTCTTCGCCAGACAATGCCATTCTCCGTTTTATGAGCATCTAGTATCTATCGCTTCCCACCACTGGAGCCATGGTGCGAGAGTGGGGGGGGGGGGGGGGAGGGGGCACGACCCAGCAGAGTTGCTTCACGACTGGCAGCCTCAGACACTCCTCCACCTTCTGCGACCAGCACTGCAGCTGCCAAGGTCACGTTCGTCTGGCCATTTCGTGCTGCGATCGCCAGCCCAAGTTGATACCAGCCACAGCTGACTGCCACCAGGGATACTACCTTCGTTACATCCGCATGACCGACATGCTGGTGATGCACTGCTTTGACCAGTTGCGCCTCAGCTCGCCACCAGATGCTACTGATTCGCAGGTGGGGCACTCATCACCACAGCTAATTGTGCCACTCTCTGCCTCGAGCCCATCATTGCCTCTTGTGCAGGTACCCCTATCCTTCTCCACGTGCAGCACCGGGTGCTGGTCAATCACTGGTCTCGGGTCCATTGTCATAGCCTGCTGCTCCAGTCGGGCCGCCTCCACCAGCCCCCTCGTCATCATCACCTCAGCCATAATCACTGGTGAGTCCAGCCCCATCTTCTCTGCACTGGGACATGCCTCCTGATGACAATGCAAAGATGGCAATGGCACTCTCCAGCCCGGTGCTGTTGTCGTGTGACACACAGGCCTACCATCCTCAGACACGCTCGCGTCTCCGCATATTCCGACCCTGTGCACCGGGCCCCACCTGGCACGTCATCCCACTTCTGCCATCAGCTACTGCCGCTCTGCATTCGACGCACGTGTCTCTCGTCAAGTCGAGGGCATCTCCTCTGTCACCTAGGTGCCCACTTCACACGAGGGGGAGGTGTGCTTATCCTGCTACTATTGCACGTGATCACACGAGTGCGCCAACTGTAGTGTCGCTGCACACGTGTACTTAAATAAATTGGCAACTGTATCGGTGCAGGCTGGGCACTAGAGGCTACCTGTAGGAAGTGTGCACACGGCACGGTCTCTGCCACACCACCTACTGGCAACTCACATTTATATACATTCGGAACAATGCTGACTCACTCTCACTACGTTCTTTTAGTTTGTACCGTTTGCATCAGTCGTTCTGTGTATCACTCGTGTTGCACCTCTGTGTAATTCTTTTGTCTTGTTACATGTGAAGTCATGAGAGGCTTATTTCCATTGTTGTCCAGAGGTTTATGAATAAAAGCCATATTCTTATTTCTTGGATCAGTTTTGTGTGCTACTTGGTTACTACACATTACATGAGGTCTTTATGACATTCTGGATCATGTTGTTCTTATGAAAGGTGACTGTAATGGGGATTTCATCACAGTTTTTCACCACTGCAGCTACTACCCTGCAAGGAAACCATTGCTTGGTGTCCCTGCACCCTAAAGTAAACAAGCAGGCACATACTCCTTGGCTTACATGAGGAGTTTGTAGCTTGGGCACCAAAAATGCTTTCCCTTCATCATTATGGGGCTAAAACTGTACAGGTTCCTCACAGTTCCCCTACAGTGGAATGGTTACCATGCTAGGTTTTGGGCTACTAGCACATTAGCTGATAAAGTGTTGGGAAGTTTCTGTAAGTAGCATCAATCAGTATCCATGAGAAAACCCAGGTTGTCAGTTTGGAAGCCATCCTATGTATCAAGTCAAAGATGAAGGGCATTTTCTTTCCTTTCCTGCGTGCTCCCCACACACATACCCCCAAGAGTTGTAAGCTCCCAAGGAGAGGATAGCCAGTGCTAGACTCAAAAGTACATAAAAAAGATTTACCACACGGATTCGGGTTCCCATGTTCACGAATCACAGAAACTGCGGTGCTGCAGACAATATAGGAAATAATTTACTGTTTTTTCAACCCTTTCTTTGACATATAATTGTTGCAAATCTCATTACTAGCATACCAGTTCATTTCATTTATATGAGCCATACCGAGGCAAGTGTAAATACTGACTGTCACATTCATATTGTTGGATGTTTCATCACCAGGCCAAGCCAGGCCAGGGCCATAGCCTCGGGCATTAGGCTTTGCTACAGGCACCCGAAGGCCTAAGACTCTGTCGAGGTCACCAGCGGCCTTGTGGCAGCCGACATGTTACGTATACCACCAGCACTGATAGCAAACTGTGGTGATATGCCTACATAGTCTTGGAAAATTGTCAGCTGTAGTTGACTGTTTCTCTTTAATCTTCAGTACTTCTTAAGGGCATCCAAGTCTTGCTCATGTTTATGGTCACTCAAGAATAACAACCACATTCACAATGTGAGGAATAAAACAACTTCTAAAATGACTCATTACCTGACACATCACTAGCACTGAAACCTGGGTTGTATGTATCTGTCATGTATTATTTTCATTCCAGCCTCTTAAAACAAATATCCATGATTTCTATCAGCTTACTGTTCATTATTTTTAACTGCATACACAGTTGTGAAAGAATGACATAAGCAACACTATATTTGTAACTTTGTAACTGTTAAAATGATACCTTGATATCAATAACCTCCTCAATGCGCTGGTCTACAAATTCCTCTGATGCTGTAGCCTTCAGGGGATCTCCAAAGAGGTTAGGGCAAAGCAGCGCTCTCTCTAAGTGTACTATTTTTTTGTCTATATTCCGTGCACACTCCTTCAGAACCTTGAATGAATCACACTCCTTAGCACTCATACTGTAACAGATTGTAAACCAAGTTAACTGTTTTAATATACAGATACACAAAGGAAAAAATACAGTTTAATTATAATGCCATGAAATAATAAAAGTTATAATTGTTAGCAATAATGATGACAGCAGCCTCACAGAGAAAGTAACCAAGCAGAAAAGCACACTAACTGTCTCAAATTATAGACCGTTTTAACAGTAGTTCCAGAGGTTACAAGTGCAAGCATTAGAATCTTACATAAAAGTTTGTGAATTATGGTTTACCAAATTGCAAAGCCTATCATAAATCAGTATTGGAAACAACATGAGAATCCTGCTTTGTTGTTTTAAGTGAGCTCTTGATAAGGATAGTCAATGCAGTCTCCAAACTTATGTCAGGTGTTTGTGCATACCTTTGTGCATGCACATACAGTACTGCATGAAAACTATGCTCATTAATTGTGGAATTGTGGATTTTATTGTTTATTTTTAGACGGGTACAACTACTACATTGCTGATCTTTTATGCTGAGGATTTCTCATTCATTTGGATGTTGACTGTTTCCTGAAAGATGGTGTTATATCTCTATAAGACAGAGAAATGTTTACCAGCATGTGCCTTAATTTAAAAGCAACAGGATGATACAAGGAAGGATTTCAAGGCTGGTGTTTATGTCTTTGGTGAATTTTATTTTATGCACATTAGGCTGTGATTTAAAGCATACACCCGAGTAATGTTTCACCTCCTGAAGTTGGAGGCATATCAGAAGCAATAAAGGCTTGGACAGCTGTTTCAAACTTAAATAAGTTCTGTAAACCAAAATGTTTATATTTATCCATGTAACTGTCAGTTTGTGAAAAGTATTACCTGAGATTGTGAATTCATGCCGAGCTGGGTTGTGGAAATTGTAATGGGGAAGAGTTTAGCAGTAAGGAGTACAACTGGTCTAAATCCAATCTTCCTTATCTATTCGAGTTATTTTTGTGATTTAGAATTTTGATGGCCTCTGTAAATTCCTACGTAGTAATGACTGGGTCTTGACAAATCCACAATATTAGAGAAATGAATTTGGTGGTTGCCTCGCCCCAGTGAGTAATCTGGATCTGCTGATGTAGCCTTATTTCCCAGATGACAATCACTAGGGTTCCTCGTGCCAACTTTTCCCAACTAAAAGCTCCAAAACATACGTGGATTCACAATCTGAGGCAGCAGTCTGTTGATGTCTCAATCCAACCACTGCACAGATATGTATAAACAGTTGGGCTTGCTGATCTTGTTCTAGTTTTAAGCTGCCACCTGATTCTTTATAGCCTCTGTTGATGTTCACAGCAATGGAGATAAAATACTAGGCAAGTAAGCCATAGATCACAACTAACACACATAAAACAAAATTCACCAAAGCAACATGACTGTGGCCTACTGTGACTATTGTTTATCATCCAAAGATTTTGCTACTCATACTGCCTGGGATCCCATGACTCCTACAATTGCAATCAGTGGGTTCTTGAGGACCATATTCACCAAGGAGCACCATACCAACAGTACCACATGACTAACATCCAAGAGGACACATACTGTTCATCAGACAGTATTTTATAACCACATCACATTCATTGCATTGAGAAATAGACTTAATCGCATGCTACCAGTTATTCTGTAAGTTGTTAACATTTTCTGCACAATTTTCTGACAACTGAACAAGCCTGCAATTTTGCTGACATGTATACTTACTGCCTGGATCCCAACCAGACTGAACTATTGTTGGTCTCATGCTGCTCTTTATAGACAAGTACGATTCCCAATATAAACTATGACGTGTGATGCCCTTGGTTTTCAGACACAACAGTTACATTCTGTAAAATAAATTCTCTGTGTTTCCCAGCTCTGGTGGATGTGATGGCCAGCAAGATCTTTAACCGAGTGTCAGACCCCAAGCCTTATTTCCCCCCTGCGGGTTCGGGGGTTAGAATAGGCCCGCGGTATTCCTGCCTGTCGTAAGAGGCGACTAAAAGGAGTCTCACATTTTTGGCCTTATGTGATGGTCCCCTCTCGGGTTTGACCTCCATCTTTCTAAATTATTCCGAAGAGCGAGCCAATTGGGGAAGGGCGCCTTACATGGTGCACTGTATCCGTCGTGCAATTAGACCTTTAGCCGGCTTTCACGTCGTTGCAATGGTGTCCCGCTCGTTTTCGATCTTTAGGGCGGGGATACGTCCCTGGGTGCGATTACCACGCTGCCCTCTGCAGTGTTTCTTTTAACTGCGACGACGACCTTGGACAGTTTTGCACCTAAGATCCAGCACGGTAGCCAGTCCGTTGTGGTGGGGCCGCCATGTACCCTCTTGGTTGTAGCCCCCTGACAACACAGGGATCGCTCTACTGATGCCTGCGCCGTTAACTCCCCACGTATGCCAAGGAGTAGACGCCTATCCTCTTGGGGTATCAGGACTCCCGGCAACGGCCATCCTGCCAGGTGGCCTTTGCTGTGGCTGGGTGGCGCCCGTGGGGAGGGCCCTTGGTCGGAGTAGGTGGCATCAGGGCGGATGACCCGCAATGAAGCGTGGTACATCATCTCTCGCTGGCGGCCAGCCGCCAGCAGTCTCTAAGCGTTCTCGGGCTCAATTTAATGCTCAGAAGTACGATCCGAAAACGTTCCCCTCCCTGGCTACGCCATGGGAAGAGCGTAAGTCCCAGGATGGAGGTAACAGTTATTCGCCCCGATTCTTAGTTTGCACGAGAGCTGATGGGGAGTCTTTTCTCTCCACAAAGCCTCAGTTCTTCGTCGAGCATTTAGAGGACAAGTTTGGGGAGGTGGAGGGCTTGTCTAAAATGCGCTCTGGCTCAGTACTGATACAAACGGCATCCTCCGCCCAGTCACGCAGGTTACTTGCTTGTGACAAGTTGGGGGATGTTAACGTTACTATTACTCCACATAAGAGTTTAAATATGGTCCAGGGTGTTATTTTCCATAGGGACCTCCTTTTGCAGTCTGATGACGAGCTGCGCGCCAACTTAGAACGTAGAGGTGTTCATTTCGTCCGGCGCGTTCATCGGGGTCCGAGGGACAATCAGGTTGCTACCGGTGCCTTCATCTTGGCCTTCGAGGGTGATACGTTACCGGAAAAGGTCAAGGTGATGGTCTACCGATGTGACGTCAAGCCCTATATCCCTCCCCCGATGCGGTGCTTCAAGTGCTGGAAGTTCGGCCATATGTCTTCCCACTGCACTTCCAGCCTCACATGTCGAGATTGCGGACGCCCATCTCATCCCGATACTCCATGTGCCCCGCCTCCCATCTGCGTCAACTGCGGGGAGCACCATTCACCTTGCTCGCCAGACTGCAGAATATTCCAGAAAGAGCGCAAAATCATGGAATATAAGACCCTGGACCGACTGACTTATACTGAGGCCAAACGGAAATACGACCGATTACATCCAGTGCGAATGACAACTTCCTACGCCGCTGCTACAACACCTGTGCTAGCCCCATCAGTTTCGCGCCTTCCGGCCGGATCGACGAGTGGTACAACTCCTCCTGCACCCTTGCCAGTGGGGGGCTCTACCCACCGGGTTGCTCCTGTGCCACCTACCTCAGGAGCAACACCATCCCCCCCATCGGGGACGTCGGTCCCCGCTTCTAAGCCGGAGAAGTGTCCAACTTCTTCGGCTTCTCACGCTCGCAAGGGGTCCCTTGGGTCCCTCCCTTCCCAGGTTTCCACCGGCGGGAAGGCTGACGATCGACAGTGGCGTAAGTGCCCACAATCTGCAGGTCGAAGGGCTTCCCGATCCTCCTCAGTCCCGGAGACTGAATCGGTGAAGCCCTCCCAGCCAGTTAAACCCAAGGAGCAGCGTGAGAAATCAAAGAAGAGCAGCTCTAAGCCCAAGGAACGCGCGGTGGTAGCCACCCCATCGCTACCTTCTAGCTTTGCGTCTGAGGACGAGGTGGAGATTCTGGCGTCCGCTGAGGACCTCGATCTCGCCGGTCCCTCAGATGCCGTGAATAGCAATAGCACTAGCACGGGTGCTCAATCGGAGGCAGCAGGTGACCCAGCAGCGTAATCTGCCGTCCCAGTCCCGCCACGCCTTTCTCAGCCATGGCCAAAACCATCCTCCAGTGGAACTGCAGCGGTTTCTTCCACCATCTAGCTGAGCTCCGCCAACTTATCAGCCTTCACCCTTTCCTCTGCATTGCTCTGCAGGAAACTTGGTTTCCAGCAATGCGCACCCCCGCCCTCCGTGGCTATCGGGGTTATTCTAAGAACCGAGCAGCTTATGAAAGGGTGTCTGGTGGCGTCTGCATCTATGTCCTTAACTCTCTTCACAGCGAGTCTGTCCCTCTACAAACAGCTTTAGAGGCTGTCGCTGTTAGGGTGTGGACGCCGCAGGCTCTTACCGTCTGCAGTCTTTACCTTCCACCGGAGGGTGATGTCGCGCAGCATGTCCTGGCTGCGCTGATAGCCCAATTGCCGCCACCTTTCTTATTACTGGGCGACTTTAACGCCCATAACCCTCTGTGGGGTGGGTCAGTGGCAACAGGTCGAGGCGCCACCGTTGAGCATTTATTGTCGCAGCTCGATCTCTCGATTTTGAATGATGGTGCCTCCACACACTTCAGTGTGGCGCATGGCACCTACTCCGCCATTGACCTTTCAATCTGTAGCCCTAGCCTCTTACCATCTGTCCACTGGAGTGTGCATGACGACCTGTGTGGTAGTGACCACTTTCCGATTTTTCTGTCACTACCACAGCGTCACTCTTCTGGGCGCCCTAGCAGATGGGCTATGAATAAGGCTGACTGGGACTTGTTCTCCTCCACTGCCGCTATTGAGCCTCTCTCAACTGATGCCATTGATGCGGTGGTTACATCGGTCACCGCCGGCATCGTCACTGCCGCCGAGTCTGCCATTCCCCGTTCTTCTGGGTCCCCTCGACGGAGGGCTGTGCCTTGGTGGTCGCCTGAGATCGCCGAAGTGATTAAAGATCGCCGGCGGGCGCTCCAGCGTCACAAGCGACATCCCTCCATGGACCACCTTATCGCCTTCAAACGGCTGCGTGCGCGGGCCCGCCTCCTAATCCGCCAAGGCAAGAAGGAGTGCTGGGAGCGATATGTGTCCACCATTGGACTCCATGTCACTCCATCGCAGGTCTGGGCCAAGATTCGACGGGTCTTCGGCTATTGGACCCCTGCCAGCGTCCCTGCGCTCTCACTGAATGGAGCAGTTTGTACTGACTCCGACGTCATTGCAAACCGCTTAGCAGAGCATTTTGCTATGAGTTCCGCTTCTGCGAATTACCCCCAGGCCTCCCGCTCCATTAAAGAGCGGATGGAACGTCGGAGCCTTTCTTTTCGCACCAACGCTTCTGAACCCTACAACGCTCCATTCAGTGAGTGGGAATTTCAGAGTGCCCTTGCCGCTTGCCCTGATACCGCTCCCGGGCCAGATCTCATCCACTGTCAGATGCTGAAACACCTTTCAGTGGACTGCAAGCGACGCCTCCTCGACCTTTACAACCGTCTCTGGGTCGAGGGTGAGTTTCCGTCGCAATGGCTGGAAAGTATTGTCATCCCCATTTTGAAACCTGGAAAGAACCCTCTGGAGGTGGACAGCTACCGTCCCATTAGTCTCACCAACGTTCTTTGCAAGTTGCTTGAACGGATGGTGAGCCGGCGTTTAAATTGGGTGCTGGAGTCTCGGGGCCTTCTGGCTCCGTCTCAGGGTGGGTTCCGTAAAGGCCGCTCCGCCACCGACAATCTGGTGAGCCTTGAGTCGGCCATCCGTACAGCCTTTGCCCGCCGTCAGCACCTGGTCGCTGTCTTTTTCGACATGCGGAAGGCGTACGATACGACATGGCGTCATCACATCCTTTCTACGCTTCATGGATGGGGTCTTCGGGGCCCTCTGCCGATCTTTATCAGAAATTTTCTGTCGTATCGTACCTTCCGCGTGCAAGTCGCGGCCTCGTATAGTTTCTCCCTCATCCAGGAGAACGGGGTACCCCAGGGCTCTGTCCTCAGTGTCTGCCTGTTTTTAATTGCAATAAACGGTCTCGCTGCGGCAGTAGGAAATTCTGTCTCCGCTTCCCTGTATGCTGACGACTTCTGTCTTTACTATAGTTCTATTAGCATTGCAGCAGCTGAACGTCAGCTACAGGGCGCAATCCGCAAGGCGCAGTCTTGGGCTGTAGCGCGTGGTTTTCAGTTTTCGGCTGCCAAGACCCGCGTTATGCATTTCTGCCGGCGCCGAACGGTCCATCCTGAGCCGCGGCTTTATCTTGCCGACGAACTTCTTGCTGTGGTGGAGACCCACAGGTTTTTGGGTGTCCTTTTTGATGCCCGGTTGACTTGGCTGCCTCATATCCGACAGCTTAAACAAGCGTGTTGGCGGCATCTCAACGCCCTGCGTTGTTTGAGCCACACCCACTGGGGCGCCGACCGATCTACCCTGTTGCGGCTCTACCAGGCGTTAATCCAGTCTCGCCTGGATTATGGGTGCCTAGCTTATGGCTCAGCCTCCCCATCTGCGTTGCGGGTGCTGGACCCAATTCTCCACAGCGGGATACGCCTTGCCACTGGTGCTTTCCGCACCAGCCCTGTGGACAGCGTCCTAGTGGAGGCAGGTGTACCTCCACTGCGGTTCCGACGCCAACGTTTGCTGGCCGCTTATGCTGCCCATGTTTTTAGCTTGCCGGGGCATCCAAATTATCGTGTCCTGTTCCCGCAGTCAGTCGTCCATCTGCCAGACCGTCGGCCCCGGTCGGGTTGTCCGATCGCCGTATGCATCAAGGAGCTTCTCTGCGGGCTTGGGTTTTTCCCAGTTCCACCTCCTTTCCGGGCGCCTCTGCGTACACCCCCGTGGTGTGTTCCTCGCCCTTGCCTTCGGCTCGACTTGGCACAGGGCTCGAAGGACTCGGTCCCTCCAGAGGCCTTCCGCCGCCGCTTTTATTCCATCCTGGCCACGTATCAGGGCTCTGGAATTGTTTACACCGACGGTTCGATGGTTGCTGGTCTTGTCGGGTATGCACTAACTCTAGGGGACCATTCCGAACAACGGTCCTTGGCGGCTGGCTGCAGCGTTTACACTGCTGAGCTAGTCGCCATCTTTCGTGCCCTAGAGTATATCCGCTCCTGCTCAGGTGAGTCCTTCATTATCTGTAGCGATTCCCTGAGCAGTTTACGAGCTCTCGACCAGTGTTTTCCTCGTTCTCGTCTGGTGATGGCTATCCATGAGTCCCTGCATACTCTTGCGCGTTGCGGCCGCTCTGTGGTCTTTGTGTGGACCCCCGGTCATGTCGGTATCCCGGGCAATGAACATGTTGACCGCCTGGCGAAAGAGGCCACGAGTAAACAGTCTCTGGACGTTGGCCTACCAGAGACTGATTTGCGGGCAGTCCTCTGCCGAAAAGTTTTTGTGCTTTGGGACGCTGAATGGCGCAATCGGATCATGCCCAATAAACTCCGTGCCATCAAGGAGACGACGACTGTGTGGCGGTCATCCCTACGAGCCAACCGCAGGGACTCTGTCGTCCTTTGTCGGCTCCGCATTGGCCACTCCCACCTGACACACAGTTATTTACTGCGCCGGGAGGACCCTCCTGCATGTCACTGCGGGGCGGCTTTGACAGTGGCCCACATTTTGTTGGCCTGCCCCCTTTTAGCTGTGGTCAGGCAGACATTTGCGCTGCCTGATACGCTCCCTGCCCTCTTATGTGATGACCCTGGTATGGCTGATTTAGTTTTCCGTTTTATTCGGGCAGGGGGTTTTTATTATTTACTCTGAGTGTTTGTTCTGTTCTTTTGTGTTGATTCTGGCCATTGGCCTACGATTTTACGCTGAGTTTTTAATGTGTTCTCGGTGGTTGGCTTTTCCTTTTTATCTCTATGGTCGGCCAACCACTGTCACACACTGTGTGATTTTAATTTGTTTCGTCTGATCTCTGTAGGAGTATTTCTTGTCCTGTGTCGTCTGACGTCTTTCCTGTTGTTCGTTTTTTATTCTCTTTGGGTGGTTTTACTTTTTTTGGAAAAAGGGACCGATGACCGTCGCAGTCCGGTCCCTTTAATCCCCTCCCAAACCAACCAACCAACCAAGCCTTATTTAACATGTTGACTACGTAGCAGGCTGAAACCTCCATCCCTATATATTAGGTTTCCTGATGCCATTTCAATAGACTCTTTAATTATGCAGTCTCAGAAACCCACCACAAGACTAGTCTTATAGCATTTCATTTCATGATTATATTCTTGGTGGTACAGTAGAATCTCGTTAATCTAATCTCGGATGGTCCAACTAACCACTTAGTCTGACTATCCCATTTCCAGTGTTTGTTCACCTACACAGGCCACTGCTACAGTCAGTACTGGACTTGGTGATGGCTAATTGTCTGCAATATGGATCTATAGACAGTTGACAGCTGCTATGTGCGATAGTTCCAACACTTTTAGTATGAATTAACTTTTTTCTAGCTAGTTACTGTCCACACATTTTTTTATAAATCAGTGATAATATACTTCTTTCATATTAAAGTGTGTAAAACTAAATTATGACACCAACTAAATGTAAACATGTGTTGCTATCTTAACAAGCAAACATTGGGCCCAGTGTCGTAAGTGACTATCAGTATAGCTGATGCTGACTGCGCAACAGAAGCAGAATTAACTGACTACCAACTCTGACACTGTAACTTGAACAACCAATGATAATGAGGAAGACAATGAACCTATGGCTTGGGTATCATTGCTACAAATGCATTTGATATGGCCCTTTAATACACCGAACAAAGTTCTAGGTCTACCACAACAGACATTTTGTGGATTAGGAAATGGTAGAATATAGCAGCAAAATCAAAGCTGTCGTCTCCTAAGCAAACGGACATTACAGGCTTTTTTGTCCTCCTTTAGACCGGAACAACTGTTTTTACAGTGTTTATTTGTTCACTGTCCTGTAACACATCTCACCAGCTAAAATGCAGCCCCACTTTGAGTGCTGCTCTCAAAGAATGAACTGGTTGACATTCATTAGCAGCTGGTAATGTCCATGATTACAGTCAAACAATTAACAGCTGCTGTGAGTCATTGTGCTGGAAGATCTCTTGAGAGTTGTGTATCTGTGGTACCAGTACCAAAGCTACCTGAAGTAATATCCACTTCTGTGGATCCTGTGTCCTCTGCAAGAAGTATTACTCACCCACTTGACTGCGAGTGGCATTTCAATGGTAGAGCTAGGCATCCTGTACAAGGTGGATGGTGAGGGAGGACTCAGGGTGTTGTATTGATCCCCCTAGCCGACAAGTCTGAGGTGCTGTCTTTTACTGAAAGTGAAACTGAGCATGAGCCAGTGGAACACGTTTCATCAGTTTTGTACAGTGCCAAAAGGAAGCAAATGCAAAAAGGTAGAGATATATTATCATCAGCAGTCCATACATAAGACGAATTGTGGTAACCCTTAGGGAAATGGCAACAGTAGGCAGGAAAGAACACCACATGCACTCATTCTGGTACATCTAAGGGCATCATTCAACATGTTGAAGAGGCTATTCTGGTAGCCATTAAGGAAACTAAGTGCAAACAATTGCAGAGTATGGTACACGTTCAAACAAATGATAGCTGTTATCTGGTGTCCGAGGTCATACTAAGGTCAATCGAGTGACTGGCAGAGAAAGTTGAGAAGACCAGCTATGCGCAAGGAATTTCAATAAAGCTCAAAATTTGCAGCATTGTCCCAAAAACTGATCGTGGCACTTTGGTTCTGAGCTGAATGGAAGGACTGAACCAGCAACTTCAAAGATACTGTGGCAAGCTAGGCTGCAACTCCCTGGACTTGTGCCTTAGAGAACTGCAGGGTCCCTCTAAACATGTCAGCAGGTCTAAGGTGTGCACTAGGCCTCCACATCAGATGCTGCTACTCTGGTAGCTGACTGTGTGGGGTGTACACAAGGTTTTTTTTAGATTAAGTGACTCTCCATCCAATCCAGATAACAATAGCTGTACAAGACTCAGAAGTATCAGTGTAAGGTTGAAAGAAAGGCCTCTCACAGATGAGAGCATTAAAATCCTAACGGTTAACTGCTGAAGCATTCACTAAAAAGTGGCAGAGTTCAAATTGCTTACGAAAATCAGTGAAGCTCTCGTAACACTACGTACAGAAATCTGCTCGAAACCTGAAATTGATAGTAGTGAGATTTTTGTGGAAAATCTAAGTGTATATCAAAAGGAAAGGCAAATGCAATTTGTTGCAGCAGACAAGAAACTCAAATCCACTGAGATAGAAATTGAAGCTGCATCTGACACTGTTTGGGCAAGACTCAGTATCAGGTGTGGGCATAAAATGATAATTTGAGCCTTCTATCATCCAACTGACTCATCTCCTGATGTAACTGAAAACTTTGGAGAGAACCTCAGTTCATTTGCACGTAAGTTCCTCGGCCATAATGTAATCGTTGGTGGAGACCTTAATAATCTGCTAATCAATTGGGAAAATTGCAGTTTTGTTAGTGATCTGTGTGATAAAACATCCTGTGAAACATTACTGAAACCTGCCTAGAACAGATAGTTCAGAACTCTACTCACGTTGTAAATATATTAGAAATATTGGTAACAAATAGACCTGACCTCTTCGAGGATGCCCACATGGAAACCAGTGTCGGTGACCGTGACACAGTTGTGGCAACAATGATTACGTAAGTACAAAGGACTACTAAAAAAAGGAAAGATATATGTGTGTTCAATAAAATAGATAAGAAATCAGTAGTATCATATCTTAGTGAGGAACTTGAAACTTTCAGCACAGGGCATGAGCATGGCTCAAGTTTAAAAAGAATAATTGACCATGGACTGGTTATATATGTACCTAGTAGAACATTTCATAATGAGAGAGACTCTCCTTGGTACTCAAAAGGGAACCTCCCAATTGCACCCCCCTCAGATTTAGTTATAAGTTGGCACAGTGGATAGGCCTTGAAAAACTGAACACAGATCAATCGAGAAAACAGAAGTAGTTGTGTGGAACTATGAAAAAAAATAAGCAAAATATACAAACTGAGTAGCCGTGCGCAAGATAGGCAACATTAAGGATAGTGTGAGTTCAGGAGCGCTGTGGTCCCGTGGTTAGCACGAGCAGCTGCGGATAGAGAGGTCCTCGGTTCAAGTCTTCCATCGAATGAAAAGTTTAATTTTTTATTTTCAGTTTATGTGACAAACTCTTATGTTTTCATCACTTTTTTTTGGGAGTGATTATCACATCCACAAAAAAACCTAAATTGGGCAAGGTAGAAGAATCTTTTTACCCATTCGCCAAGTGTACAAGTTAGGTGGGTCGATAACATATTCCTGTCATGTGACGCACATGCCGTCACAAGTGTCGTATAGAAAATATCGGGTTCCCATTGGAGACGCACGTCCTTCCGTCTATTAATCACATGGTTTTGCAGTGTGAACTTATTACAGTGAACAGAGACGTCAATGAATGAACGGACAGATCGTAACTTTGCGAAAATATAGAAAGTAAACTTTTCACTCGAGGGAAGACTTGAACCGAGGACCTCTCTATCCGCAGCTGCTCACGTTAACCACAGGACCACGGGACTCCTGAGCTCACACTATCCTTGATGTTGCCTATCTTGGACATGGACTACTCAGTTTGTATATTTTGCTTATTTTTTCATAGTTCCATACAACTTCTTCCTGTTTCCTCGATTGATCTGTGTTCAGTTTTTCAAAGCCTATCCACTGTGCCAACTTATAACTAAATCTGAGGGGGCGTGCGATGGGGAGGTTCCCTTGTCAGTCATTCTAAAGAAACAGAGATAACTGAATAATAGCTGTAAAAACAAAGCATAGGTTTATACAGTGCTTTTTTTCTAAAAAAAAAAAGTTTGAGGGTACTCCGACATTGGATATAATGCAGCAAAAATTACTTGTAACTGAAGCATGGGATACCACTCGTCTGCTTTTAGCCGTGACGTCATCAACATGTCGAACTACAAAAAAATGGTATCAGACTTGTTCCAAAGTCCAACACTCTGGACGATCATTTAATTTTCTATCATGCACTAGTTCGTTCACTGCATTTTCCACGTAGGTTCAATGCTCAGGTTTACAGTTTCACTTTCGTCATCCACTGATGAACTTCCTAGCTTTTCACTCGCACACGAATTATTGACAGTTTTTGGTTTTTTAGACGCAGAACAAGTAAAATAGTTTGTTAGTTTTCTGATTGAAACAGTCAATGGCATCGCTTTTCCCACCAAAAACTGCACTGGTATCATTCCTATTGCAATTACCAACACGAAAAATGAAATAAAAAATTTACACCTGTGAAATAAATCTTTGGCACTCTTCCAAGTTCTCAATATCGTAAAAAAATTACTTTGTTGACGAAAAAGTTTAGGGTTAGGCATCGCCCAGCGTTCCCCCACAAAAACAGCATTGGGTTTATAGATACAGAGCTGCTGAATGAAGCAGGTTTGGCTGTCAAGAGGACAATGGTTTAAGTCTTCAATGACTACCATAGCTGAACTGTGTCAAACAATTGTTCATAAAACCCAAAGAAATTACGGTCCTATGTAAAGGCTGTTAGTGGCCCCAAAGTTTGTGTCCAAACCCTAATGAATGAAACAGGAACTGAAATTCAGAGTAGCAAAGCAAAAGCTGAAATGCCTAACTCTATTTTCAAATGTTCCTTTACGAAGGAAAACCCAGGAGAATTGCCCTGTTTTTAATCCTCTTACCATTGGAAAGATGTGTCAGTGGTGTTGAGAAAGGGAAGAAATCCTTAAAATTGAACAAAACTGTAGGACCCGATGGAATCTCTGTCAGGTTCTATACTGAATTTGTGGCCAACATAGCCCCTCTTTCAACTATACTCTCTTGTAGACCCTTCAAACAAAAAACCTTGCCCAGTTCAGGGAGAAAAGCACAGGTCAAACCCATCTACAATGAGGCTAGAAGAAGTGATCCACAAAACTACCGTCCAATATCCTCGACATCAATTTGTTGTAGAATCTTAGAACTTATTCTGAGCTCCAACATAACGAGGTATCTTGAACAGAATAACCTCCTCAATGCCAACCAGTATGGAGTCCAAAGAGTCAATCATGTGAAGCCCAACTTGCACTTTTCTCACATAACATACTGAAAGATTTGGATCAGACTGTCAGGTAGATGCATTATTTCTTGATTTCTGGTAAGTGTTTAACTCAGTACCATACCTACACTTACTGTCAAAAGTACGATCATACGAGGTATTAAGTGAAATTTGTGGCTGGACTGGAACTTTTAGGCAGGGAAGACACAGCATGCTATCTTGCACAGAGAGTCATTATCAGATGTAGAAACAACATCAGGCATGCCCCAGGGAAGTTGCTGGGACTCTTGCTGTTCATGATGTCTATCAATGAACTTTCACACAATATTAAGACTTTTTATAGATGACACAATTATCTGTGCTGAATGAAGCTGCATAGATATTCAGTCGAATCTTCATGAGATTTCAAAGTGGTGCAAAGATTGGCAACTTGCTCTCAATGTTCAGAAACAAAAAATTGTGCACTTTACAAGAAGAAAAAACAAACATAGTATCCTACAACTGTAGTATCAATGAGTCACTGTTGGAATCAGCCAACTCATACAAATACTTGGATGTAACACTTTGTGGTGATATGAAATGGAATGCTCACAAGGTCTCAGTTGAGGGTAAAACAGATTTCGGTTTGTTGGTAGAATACTGGGGAAGTGCAATCAGTCTATAAAGGATATTGTTTACAAATGACTTGTGTGACCAGTTCTGGAGTATTGCACAAGTGTGTAGGACCTGTACTAAAGAGGACTAACAGGGGATATTGAACACATACAGAGTAAGGCAGTAAGAATGAGCACCAGTGTGGGAGAGTGCTACAGTGTTGCTGAAGAAATTGAACTAGCAGATTGCTGAAGATAAATGTGAACTATCCTGAGAAAATCTACTAACAAAGTTTCAAGAACCAGCTTTAATTATTACTCTAGGAATAAACTTCAATTCGCTATGTATCACACACATATGGATTGTGAGGGTGAGATTAAAAAAATTACAGTGTGCAAAGAGGCATTCAAACAATCATTCCTTCCACACACCATACGTGAATGAAATGGGAAGAAATCCTAATAAGCACTTCATGATGGTTTGCAGAGTACAGGTATAGGTGTAGATGTAATTGTAGATTTCTCGTATTTTGAAGAGTTAAGTGTAAATCAATTGCATGTTAATGCAGTACTGTAAAAAGGTATGAACCGATGTTCAGCTGCCATTCACAGAGACAATATATTACTGTACGATACAGACATATTTTACAACACACGCACCACTAAACATTACAATTTTTTGTAAGATTTTTGATTGTGTGAATGTTTTCATTTTGTTGCTGTTTTAATATGGAACAATATTTCATATAGTATTTCCAGTTGAACATTGAAGTTGTGCTGTACTTTATTATGATGATGTGGGTCAATAAAAGTGTTGTTCTGATAATCCAGCCTTTTTGTGGTCTGACCATGCTTCTGGTCCTGTAGGATGTGGATAGTGGGGTTCTGCTATACTTGGCAACATCAATTCGCTTGGTTGTGTTGGTCTAGTATATCACTGATGTTACTCACATCTCTCTTTGATTGTTATGATAGTCAGCCTTGTAGTACACAACAGACTTACAGAGGCCTAAATCATCTTTAATATTACAAAAGTGCTTTCTATCTTAGTTGAAAGGAGTGAAATACAACAGATACCATGTTCTCACTGGACTCCACCAATCTTTCCAGATATTTGGTCAGCGTAAGCCAGACAAGCAATTCTTAGTTCCTGTTCTTCTTTCTCAGTCTCAACCTCTATCTCACATATTCTTTATTTTGATTTCATATGATAATGAGTACCCATTCCTTCAGAACATTATTCGTAAGTGTTTTAAATTTTTCAGCAAGGGTCTTCTTGTCTGAAAGTGTTTGAGCTCCAAGTGTAACAAAGCGAGATGGGATATTTTTAATTCCCCTCTTATTTTGCCATCTGTCTACTTAAATTTGTTTTTTTTTTTCATTTTTGAACTAATTACCAGTAACATACATGAGTATAATCTGTATTTTCATAATACAGAAAGGTTGGCCCTCAGTTTTAAAGAATATAACACCAGATCTAATTTTGTGCTTAGTTTTATATGTGTAATTGACTTTCTAATTTATTTTGACTATTATTAGTTAGTATCTTTCATTATAGGGTGAAATCAGTAATTGTTTCTTAACTTAAATTCTACTGTTGACATATAAACAAATATAAATTCTGTAATAATTGTAAAGATTTGGAAGACAAAATACTAGTAATCTTAAAGTATCTATTTGGCTCTATTCAAAAACATGTTAGCAAAGCCAGCCTTTAATTAATTTCAAAGTAATTAACAGTTTTGTCCAAAGTATTGTTTGTGTACTTATATTTGTTAATTTCATGATTTAAACAAATAATTCGGCCTACATCTCGTAGTAGAAGAAACTGTTAAAAAGAACCAATTTTTTGATGTATTCAGTTAATTTAATGAGTTAAGTTTTAATTGTAATTTCTGTAGATTAAACATTGAACAATGTGTAGTTTCAGGGCCTACTATTCTGATGATATACAACGGCCCACTTTTTGGTCATGAGTCAGTCAGTCAGTCCACGTCCGAATTTCAGATGAGAAATCTGTGTTGGTTAGAACAACAACAATACTTCAACTTAACTGTGGAATAAGTGTTAAACAATTAGGCCACGTGTCAAACCAATGACAGTGTCTGCTCCATATGTACCTTGCTATTCTTCAAGAACTGTGAACTTTGTGGTTAGGTTTTTACTGCTCGTAGATGTTCAACAGTAAACTATTGTAGCAGTATTTGAAGCTCTGCCTGCAAACTATTAAAAAGACTGTGCACTGGGCAAATAACTGTGTATTATTAGCGGGTTGTGAACAGTGAAATTAAAGTACTGTGAAGCGCAACTGTGCACCTGTCGGCTACATTATTTACAGTAGTCAGTGTTGGAATCCACAACTCATTTTTCAGCCAGTGTAGCAATGCAGTACGTCATCACCGAGGACAACAAATGAAGAAACAAAGCAGACGGAACCACTACACATGGACCATTCTTTAGCATCAAATTCCTTTGTGATGGATGGCAATGGCTTTATTCTTGGAGATATATGTCAGTATACGTAGACTTTCTACATACACTGTGACCTAGGGTTGGTTGGTTGGTTTAGGGGAAGAGACCAAACAGCAAGGTCATCGGTCTCATCGGATTAGGGAAGGACGGAGAAGGAAGTCGGCCGTGCCCTTTCAATGGAACCATCCCGGCATTTGCCTGGAGTGATTTAGGGAAATCACAGAAAACCTAAATCAGGATGGCCGGACGCGGGATTGAACTGTCGTCCTCCCGAATGCGAGTCCAGTGTGCTAGCCACTGCGCCACCTCGCTTGGTGTGACCTAGAGATCCATTGTGATTCTTCTCATAACTAACACATCAATGAAAGGTAGCTTGATCTCTCTCTCAGTTCCATCACAAATTTTGTATTATGATGGACAGAGTTTAAAGGTTCCAGTAACTCTTCAGCTCTTCTGTTCCAAGTGCTAACACCCCATAAATGTATCATATACCAACAGAAACAAATTAGCGAAATTAGGGTCTTTGCATAGGCTGATACTGAATAATGGACTACCCACTACCACATCATTAGTTTGTTCATAATAGTTACCAAAGAACAGGAGATAAACTTATGTCACAATGTGCATAAAAACGTCTGTGAAACAACTGTCTGGCTTCAGCGTATTCCGAGAGCCTTCATCATGTTGCATGACGAGCCTTGAGTCATTGAGAAGGGTCAGACTTCCTTTTGATTTTACTTGTAGGGTCGACATTTATTTGTCTGTATGCTACATAATTGAAAAGGTGAAAAATCTTATTTTAGTCCTTGTGACATTAGGATTGTAGGATCGCCTTATTGGCAGGTAGGACTATAATTTCCTTGTCCCCTTGCAGATTTCTCAGTGTTGCTTGCTCTTCCTTGGAGATGCTGGATCTTAGTATAGGCACTGTGATAAGTGCTCTAAAGGTTTTACAACAAACCACCTCTTCTGCTTCCGGTGGTAGAGAAGCTGCAACATATTCCATGGAGCTGATGTAATCTACTACTGGTATAATTTTTGGAGCGTGTATGAAATCGAGCGCTTTAGCAAGGATCTTCACTGTATTCTCATCTACATGATTGTCGGTGAGATTAATGACAGTATGTTTCCCTGTACCTTGTCTTGGCTTTTTGTGCTAATGATTGAATTTTGTTTTCTGGTGCGAAGTAATTTTCAACTGCACTGATTCTGTTTGTGACAAGGCCGTATTGTCACCCCATTCCCAAGAATTCCAGAGTGTGTAGCTGACATGTAAAGATGGAGATGAAGAATTTTTTTAAGTGATCTCTGGCATTCTTCGGATTTCATGAATTCTCTCTCTTACTAGGGCCAAGTTTGCAAGGCTGGTGTGTTAATGTGATGTTCGATGTATGCAGATGTAGGTACGGCTTTTTCATCCTGACACCTTGTCGAATAGATCTGTGTACTGAGAAGTCTACCTTTCACCTGGCACAGCTTCTCCAACTGATATGCATTGTGAAATGTTTACTCCCTGTTGAATGAAGTGAGGTGATTTCTCAGGCTTTCCAAGTGTGGTTGGTTAATGGTGTGTTGTGCTGAGTCCTCCCCCCCCCCCCCCCCAAGCCAACTGCGGAAGCGGAATATTGATATTATGGTCAGTTTCAGTGGTATTGCCCTCTTACCTGGTTCCACTTTGACACCTTGGAACTAATCATGGAAAACATTGAAGATTGTATCACAGAAAGTTTTGTGTGTTTTCTGAAGTTTTCAAAGGAAAATATGATGACCAAACCCCTGATGGCAAACCTATTCATGGAACCCAATTAAACAAAGGTACTAAAATCCTCCAAGCTGAAACATGTTTCTATTGGCACATGGACGGCACTTGTCTTTTGGTCACATCAAGCAGAAAAACTTGAGCTTCTGGAACACGTAAACTCTTTGTAACATAAAACCCATGATGCAACTTTGAAAAGAGAACTAGCTACCTTTCCTTGACATGATATGAGAACACGTTGACACCTTTGTCACAATGCATAAGGCAAACCTATATGCACTGACCTATCTCCATGCCTCAAGTCATCATCAGCTAACAAAAATTTGTTGCTACAAAATCTGGTCGATACTTCCAGACAAGGAGAGCATCATTGAAGAATTACAAGCAATGCTCCAAAGGAGTGGGTACTCAGATTGTCAAAATCAAGAATGAATGAGAAAAAGATTAAGTCTGAGAAGGAAGAAGAGAAGCAAACAACTGCTTACATATCTAATGCTGGCCAAATATTCAAAAAGATCAGTAGACTCCTATAGAAATATGGCACACAGTGCATTTCACTCCTTTCAACTAAGATAAAAAGTAGTCTTTACAGTGTTAAAGACAATATGTCACCTTGAGGTTGAAGCTCTTCTGTCCACCTTTGCTTACAAATAGATTTGATTTTGGAGAGGGTCCACCTCGAGCAAAACACAATTTTATTTTTTCCTCTATCTTCCAGACATGTTTCACTGAAGTTCCAACATCATCAGTGGGGCTTTATTTTTGTCCTTGTTACAAAATGCTATCGTTTTCCCATGTTTTTGTATTTCTTATTATAATTGTTTTTTTCACAGTTTGTCATTTTTTGTGGTTTCACCACTATCTCCGCTGTGAAGACCTGCACTATGTAACATTCACTATAACTGTTTACAAATTATGTCTCCAAAAGTCTGGCGTATATCAAATGCCATTAGAACATAGCACGTCTTACGTGGGGGCAGACTATTGGGACATTCGAGGAGAGGTGAAAGCACATCAGTGACACATCCGACTGTAACAACCAGGCAAACCAGCTATCGCTAAGTACTGCCTCGAATATAATTATGAAATGAAATATAATGTGAACAGCCTTGTAGTGGAAATATCAGGTTTCTGGGACAGCATAATTAAGGAGCCAACTGCAATAAGTATGTTAGAAAACCTAACAAACAAGGACAAAGGCTTGATTTTCAATGAGGCTTGAGGCCCTGCACTCATTTTGTTCTCTCTGGCCATTATATTCACCAGAGCTGGGACACAGAATTTGCATTTCATGGAATTTCAGCTTGAGCTCTGAAAAACAAGCACATCAAAGGGCAAAGTAGGTGTCTGGAATCCAACTCAGCTAGAAATAGCAGCATGACACCAATAATAACAGTCAAGTCTTTCGGAGTGCATGCATCGAGTACACACAGCAGCAAACTTTGCAGCACTTTAGGAAGACAGTTGGGCTAGTAATCAACATGTTGTGCATAAAATGGAAACAACTCAGCAAAATAACTGGAAGAACACAATCTGTCACACCGATAAAACCTGAGAGATGGCAAGAAACTGGCTACTTTGCAGTAACACGAGTATCCACATGGTCAGTGGGACGAAGTCTGGAGCACTATCTACTGTCAGTGTGTTTGTCACTGTGGTGACATCCACTAATACAGTGGCAGTGAGAAGAACACCGGTGGAAAGAGGCACAACCACAGCGGTGTGCGCAACAAAAACATTGTATTTAATACTGACGAGACAAATTCTGTTTAGATGAGTCCCAGCTCTGCATACACTATTGTGATGGATGTAATCATGTGCGGTAGCTCTGAGTATAAACATTGTCATATGAGCCCAGCACCTAGTGTGATGATATGGGGGCACTACCAAGTTCACAAGTTCTAAGGTAACATATCACTTTAACAAGCAGAGGTGTTGCACAACATTTACCAAACCAACGAATGATGATTGCAACAACAAAAATTTAAGTAATGAGTTAGTATAGCATGCTGTTTGGAAATTTGTTTTCTTTCTGTGTGTTTAAGTTGAATGGACACAGCATATCTGCTAGTCAGGATGACAACAGGAATCTTACTAAGCTTCATAGTACCTGTTGGTTTTGCATTGTCTGCTCCTACCTTGGAGATATGGTACAATCCACAGGAGGAGGACGTCTGTGACAGTCGTGATGATGTCCCCAATATCTGGAGAGTCTTTGAGATCGTTCAGTTAGCTGTCATCCAAGAGAGAGTAAAGGTCAATTACTGTCATATGTAATTGTATTGAGCAAATCTAATGATACTGCTCCTTGGTCATAAAGGAATGTATGACATGTTTGACTGTTGTAATTAATAGATCAATGTATTCATATTAACAAAGAACGTTTCTACATTATTTATTGGAAATTTGAGATTTGTAAGAGATCTGTTCAACTTCCAGCACAGAAGTTGCAGAAGGAAATAAAGTCCACAGTAACGAAGACTGCACAGCTAGTCCGATCTAGGTATGAATAATTCTATAATGGCAAACAGAAATTTATACACGGGTATATTACATTACATAAAACATGATACAACACCTCAACACAATCACTTCTGGTTCCAACAGATATTAATACAGACAGCATAATTTGCATTTCTGGCAAGTGGCTTAGCCGAGATGAGTCTCCGAAGTCACTGTGACAATCTGTGAACGAGGCAACTTAATATCACATGTCACCATTGCTGTCCTGACCTACCCACCTAGATACAGTGATTGTTCTGCTACTGCTCTGGCCAATATGTTTTCCAGAACTTCGACCAACTGAAAACACCTGGCCATTTGCTGAGAGACTGGCACGCCAACAACCAACAGCTGCTATGACTGATGAACTCTGCCATAAGGCTGAAGCAGAATAGAATGCCAGAATGAAATTTTCGCTTTGTGGTGGAGTGTGGACTGATATGAAACTACCTGACATACTAAATGTGTGTGCTGGATCAAAAGTTGAAGTGTGGACCTTTGCCTTCTTCGGGCCCATACTCTACCGGCTGAGGTCGCCAAGCACGACTCGTGAACAGCCCTCAAAGTCTTACTTCCATAATTATCTGGTCTTCTACCTTCCAAACTTCACAGAGGCGTATTTTTGGGTAGCTCAGTCAGTAGAGCACTTGCCACGGAAAAATCAAAGGTCCTCAGTTCACGTCTTGATCTGGTACACGGTTTTAGAATAGAACGAATTACCCATACCTAAAGTCAAATCTCAGTTCAACCCAATGCTCAGCCTGGTCGGAGCCATTGTTGCGGCTACAGTTGGCAGCTTTGTGTACGTTTCACATCCTGTATACTCCACAACCACATACAAACAAAATTGTGTATTCTTCTTACTATACAGCACAGTGAGGTGACAGAAGTCTTGGGATACCTCCTACTATCATGTTGGACTTTCTTCTGCTTGGCGTAGTGCAGAAACTCGATGTGGCACGGACTCAATGGATGTCCCGTGCAGAAATATTGAGCCATGGTGTCTCTATAGCCATCCATAACTGCAAATAGTGTTACTGGTGCAGGATTTTGTGCACAAACTAACCTCTCATTTATGTCCTATAAATGTTTGATGGGATTTATGTCGGGGAATCTGGTGGCCCAATAATTCGTGCAAATTGTCCAGAATGTTCTTCAAACCAACAGCAAAGAACTGTGACCTTCCACAATTGTTTGGGAAGTTGAAATCCATGAATGGCTGCAAATGGTCTTCAAGCTGCTGAACATAACCATTTCCTGTCAATGATTGGTACGGTTGGACCACAGAACCTGGTCCATTTCATGTAAACAAAGCCCACATTATCTGAAATCTAAACTCATCTGAACAGGCCATAGTTTCCAAGTCATCTAGTGTCCATGCAATATGGTCACAAGCCAGGAGAATTACTGCAGATGATGTTATGCTGTTAGCAGAGGCACTTGCAACAGTTATCTGCTGCCATAGCTCATTAACACAAATTTCGTTGGACTGTCCTAATGGATACGTTCATCATATGTTCCACATCGAATTCTATGGTCATTGCATGCACTGTTGCTTGTCTGTTAACACTGACAACTCTACACAAATGCCACCTCTCTGTCATCAAGTGAAGGTCACTGGCCACCACTTCACTCATGGTGAGAAGTAATGCCTGAAATTTGCTATTTTCGGCACACTTTTGACACTGAAGATCACGGAATATTGAATTCCCTAATGATTTCTTAAATGGAATGTCACATTAGTCTAGCTTCAACTACCACTCCACATTCAGAGACTTAATTCCCACTGTGCAGCCACAACCATGCTGGAAACTTTTTCACATGACTCACCTGAGTACAAATTACAGCCCCGCCAATGCACTGCCCTCTCATACCTTGTGTACACAATACTACCACCATCTATATATGTGCACATTGTTATCCCATGACTTGTCACTTCATTGTACATGCACAATAAGTAAGATTCCATTATTTGCTTTTTTTCTGTGTGTTGATGTCAAGCACTGCCTTAATCAAACAGACTTTCCATAGGTGGAGTACCGATACTGAAAATGTGTGGAATAAAAAGAAATATTTTTTTTTGTTTTTAGTTTGAGAAATCTTGGTGTTTTTTGGTACAAAGTGGATGCCTTGGAAGGTGTGTGTGTGTGTGTGTGTGTGTGTGTGTGTGTGTGTGTAGAATAGTGAAGGACTGGCCCTGCTGGGAGGGGAGAGACATACAGGACAATAAGGGGGCAGGAAATAACGGGACATTAGGAAAGCATATGGAAATAGTCTTTTGGTGACACAGGAAGAAATAATGCAAGTTCAGTACAGAACAACAACAATATGAAAAATGATAGATTGCTACTCATCGAATAGGAGGAGGCATTGAGTTGCAGACAGACACAATGAAAAGACTGCTTATCTTTTAGCAAAAATTTCATTGTAGTTTTACTGAAAGCTTAGCTGTTTTCCATTTTGTGTGTGTGTGTGTGTGTGTGTGTGTGTGTGTGAGAGAGAGAGAGAGAAAGAGAAAGAGAGAGAGAGAGAGAGAGAGAGAGAGAGAGAGAGAGAGAGAGAGAGAGAGACTGACTCAATGTCTCCTACATGTGGTGGGCAGCCTTCTCTCTTCTTCATATTACTGAGAGACTGAATATGTTTCTTAACTATTTGGGCAGATTACTTCCAGTCTCATTGTTTTGGCAGGATTATAGACATATTGCACTACCCCACCTTGCAATACAGCCAGTCATAACCTATAATTAAAACACGGCACACCTGAATTTTCAGACTGTGGTTTCTATATATGCATTCTCATTGCTCTAACAAAAAACTGTGGGCTAAGCATGACCAAGTCTGAGATGAAGGTAATAATCATTTACAATTGTTACAAAAACATTAGTCTGATGAGAAATGAACATCAAACTTAAGATGAACAGTGAAATTTAAAACCACAGTACTAAAATTGAAAATGTTACAGTTTCAGAATGTAGTTTTATATTCTTGTGCAAAAGTAACAGGCTGCCAGTAAAAACCAGAGAGGAGATTTGAAATCTCTAGCTTTTCAAAAATTAAATACAAGAGCATCTTATCGCTTACTGAGTATTAAGATTCAACAGTCTAAGTTTCAGTACATGCCTAACAAGATTTCAACTTTTCAGTATACAGACAGCCAGTATCGCTATCTGAAATCAATAGAGACACCCTGATGTGAGAAATAATGAAAGGTAAAGTGTCTTCTAAGACACAGCAATTAGCTGACTTGGCGGCTCTCTGGCTACAAATCCAAAGGTCTGGGGTTCAGCACTACAGTGGCCCTAATACTTTTCTGTAAATTACCAAGTGATCATCAGTTCATGTGAAAAATTACAAGCTGTGTAATGATTCTGAGTCAACATTAAAACGTATGTCTCTCCTATAATTGGTTGGTAAATCAGTTCTAAGCTCAAACAAAGAACCCTGCTACTGAACTACTGTAGTGTCCAAACCAACCTTCAGTTCGAGGACAACTTTACATACATAATACCATTATTTATAACACATTACAAAATAATCTAGAAGCAATTCCCATAACTAACAATGTGACAGTTGTAATTTGTGGTTAGTATATTTCACAGAAGTTGCCTGCAATGACTCTTTTGCTCGCTAATACACAACTTGACTCACTCCATATCCCTAAATACTCATTTGCAGGATGCAATTTATTGAACACGATGTGTAACTGAATATGGTGTTACAAATGCTGGATAAAATAAAGATTGCACTTTTATTTTTCAACCATTATGAAGCTGACACACAAACAGAAAGACAGAGTGAAGTATGTGCACTTTCATAGTACATTTTACAGGACTGTGGGTTTTGGAAATTATCTACAGAGTCAAGGAGAATAATTCTGAAAAATACAAACAGTTGATATGCCAATGCTTCCACTATATGTTTGTTTCATTAGCATTTCAAAGATTTTATATAAATTATGAAAAGAATAGATTGCTACTCGCCACTTGGAGGAGACATTGAGTCACAGACAGACACAACATAAAGACTGCTAGACACACAAGCTTTACGCAAAATGGCCTTCTCCTGAGATACAAAACACTCACACTCACACACAATACTTATACTACTTCTATATATTGTATTCCACGAGAAACAAAGTAAAGAAATAATGTGTCAAGTAATTTTTAAAAAATAATTTTCTCATTAATAAGTTTATAATCAAACATTGCATTTATGCATGAAATTACAAAGGAGAACAGTGCTTAAAATGTAATATTGGAAGGTCATTAACATACAACATGAACAGAAAGGGTCTTGACACACTTGCCTGGGGCACACCTTAAGTTACTTCCACATCTGACAATGACTCCATCCAAGATAAACTACTGTGTCCTTACTATCAACAAGTCTTCAATCCAGTCACAAATTTCACTCAATAACACATATGATCGAACTTTTGATGATAAGCAAAGGTATTGTACCGAGTCAAATGCTTTCCGGAAATCAAGAAATAATGCGTCCACCTGACTGCCTTGATATATAGCTTCCCGTATGTCATGTGAGAAAAGTGCTAGTTGGGTTTCACATTATCATGTTTTCAGAATCCATGCTTCCAACCTAATATTTTGGGCAGGAAAAATATATGGTGTATGTGATGGGGTTGCAATCCTAAGAGTAGAATCCTATCACATCAAAGCATTGACCCATCAAACCTTCCAATGCTTAAAACACATCAAAGAAATTTCTTCTATTATGATCTAGTGCTATCAATCATCATATTGCACTTTGTCTACTCTCCTTTCAAAATGGGTTTTTTCAAAGGCATCTTCATTTAAAAAACAGCAATAAGTCACAATACATGATGTCTGGAGAGGAAGACTGGCAAACAACTGAAATTTAATTTTCGGACAAACGGTTCAGTTGTGATCAGATGGGCATCATAGCGATGCAACTTGTCTTCCACTGACCTGGGCTCTTGCCCTGAAATACCTCACAAAAACTGTACAGAATTACTTGACTACTAGCTTGTTACTTCTTAACCTTTTAGTGCCTTTTCATTTAGTAGCTGTTATAGGTAACACCCACTGACTTACAGTTAGTTCCTCCAATGCTCAGTACCAAATAAGGCAGCAAGAATCCTCCAGTGAACCATCAGCTGCCAGGTTTTCAGCTTCCTCCCAGGTCATGTCCATGCACTGATGATCCTTTGCAGAAGTTTATTTCTTTGTGCTACAAGATCTTGCTGTATCCATCTGTTTATTTCAACAGAAATGTTGATTTGGGGTTGTTCCATCTTTCATGCAGAGAACATGCCCCACAAACTTCAGCCTTCTTTCAGCAATGACTGTGCAGGCTGGATAGACCTCTTCTCAGCACTTCTTCATTTGAAATGTGGTGGTGATAACTGACCTTCAGAACTTTCCTGAAGAATTGTTGGTATAAAACATTGAGCTTGTGTATCAATTTTACTGATATTTTCCACATCTAACATGCATATATGGCCATCGGAAGGATGATAATAGTACGACCAAAGCTTTGTGGACACACCCTTTGAATATATGTTGGAAGATTGTAGAAGCTCTCCCAATTCTGCTGCTGTTGTCCACATCTATGTCCCCATTATTACAGATAAGGTTGTTGGGGTCAACAGAACCGTCCGATCCCACGCGTCGGTTTTGACCCGTGACATAAGGGTGTTATGGTGTGTGATGTCATGACGGCACGGAGTTTGGTGTGGCGTGTTTGTAGATGTCATCGTGTTGTGGTTTGTTGTGCCCTCTGGTGGTATGTTCAGGGTTTTCATTTGTTTGGTGTTTTGGGCTCAGTTAGCTGTTGCTCAGTGTCAAGTATTGTTCGAGTGTGTTTGAAGTGGAATTCGTTTCAGTGGTTAATGATTTTGTGGTTTTGTGTGAAGGTTAATATAGTGGTGATCGCTGTACGTCGTGTGGTATTTTTATTAAATTTAATCGGTTGTTGTTTTTTGATCAGGAATGGATATGACAGATAAGATTAATAGTTCCCGTTTGAGGGCTATGATGGGGAACACCCCTTTAGAGCTCATTAAGTTTCTGCAGCTTTTTGGCTTAATTGCCAAGGTGGTCAAATGCAGTGTTTGCCGTGAAGAAATGAAGTTGGCTAAAGTTCCGGCCTCTCAGACCAGGGTCGGTTATATGTGGCGCTGTAGGAAAGACGACATTTGGCGTTCCATACGGCGCGGTACCTGGTTCGAGAAGTCTAGGTTGGGCATGTGCGAGATAGTACTGGTTACTTATTACTTTTGTTATAGATCCCCACACAGTTTTTGCATGCATGAGACTGGTGAGAGTGAGAGGAGTGTGCTTGATTGGTTTTCTTTTTGTTGTGAAGTGTGTTCAGAGTTTACTAAGTACAGGGGTAAGCTGGGGGGGGGGGGAGAGGGGGGGGGGCATGGGGTTGTTGTGGAGGTGGACGAGTCGCAGTTTAGGAAAAGGAAGTATGGGAGGGGTAAGTCTGTGGCTGGTCTCTGGGTGTGGGGGGCTGTTGTTCCAGGGGGTGGGTGTTCCGAATGTGTTTTTAGGGTTGTGGAAGGGAGGTCTAAGGCTGAATTAGTAGGGTTAATTGAGGAATATATAGAGCCAGGGTCCACAGTAGTTTCTGATGCTTTTTCTTCATATAGGGGGTTGGGTGAGAGGGGATTTCATCATTTAGTAGTGAATCATAGCTTAGAGTTCAAGAATTATGAGATGGGGGCTTCTACCAATACAATAGAGGGGATGTGGGGGGTGGTTAAGGCAGTTCTTGGGAGGGGGAAGAGGCGCTGTTCTAACCTTCAGTCTCATTTAGATGAGTACTGTTGGCAGAAGAGTATCCCTGAGGGCTATTGTGTTGTTCGGGTTTTCTTAAGGGCTGTGAGTAAAATGTATAGGCCGAAAGTAGTTGGTTAGGGTGGTCTGGGTAGGTAGGTGGGTGGGTGGGTGACTGGCTGGCTGCAGCTCAGGGTGGGGTGGGTGGTTTATTTTGTGTTAGAGTGTTTGCGAGGGTGGGGGGGGGGGGGGGAAGAGTGTGTTTGTTCGTGTTTTAGTTGTGGAGGATCTATTTTGCTGAAGTTTTTGTTGAGTTGTAGTGTGTGATTGAGATTTTTTTATGTTGCATTTGGTTTTGTTTGTGAGATTTTTATTTGGGGTTGAGGGGGGAAGTTGGGTTGGTTGGAGGGGGTTGAGGTGTGGGTGGGTCGGGTTTTTCTTTTGGTTGAGTATTTTTTCGTTGGTGTGTGTGTGTGTGTGTGTGTGTGTGTGTGTGTGTGTGTGTGTGTGTGTGTGTGTGTGTGTGTGTGTGTGTGTGAGAGAGAGAGAGAGAGAGAGAGAGAGAGAGAGAGAGAGAGAGAGAGAGAGAGAGAGAGAGAGGAACCATGGACCTTGCCTTTGGTGGGGAGGCTTCCGTGCCTCAGCGATACAGATGGCCGTACCGTAGATGCAAGCACAATGGAGGGGTATCTGTTGAGAGGCCAGACAAACGTGTGGTTCCTGAAGAGGGGCAGCAGCCTTTTCAGTAGTTGCAGGGGCAACACTCTGGATGATTGACTGACCTGGCCTTGCAACATGAACCAAAACGGCCTTGCTGTGCTGGGGCTGCGACCGGCTGAAAGCAAGGGGAAACTACGGTCATAATTTTTCCCGAGAGCATGCAGCTTTACTGTATGGATAAATGATGATGGCGTCCTCTTGGGTAAAATATTCCACAGGTAAAATAGTCCCCCATTCGGATCTCCGGGCGGAGACTACTCAGGAGGATGTCGTTATCAGGAAAAAGAAAACTGGAGTTCTACGGATCAGAGCATGGAATGTCAGATCCCTTAACCGGGCAGGTAGATTAGAAAATTTAAAAAGGGAAATGGATAGGTTAAAGTTAGATATAGTGGGATTTAGTGAAGTTCGGTGGCAGGAGGAACAAGAGTTTTGGTCAGGTGAATACAGGGTTGTAAACACAAAATCAAATAGGGGTAGTGCAGGAGTAGGTTTAATAATGAATAAAAAAAAATAGGAGTGCGGGTAAGCTACTACAAACAGCACAGTGAACACATTATTGTGGCCAAGATAGATACGAAGCCCATGCATACTACGGTAGTACAAGTTTATAAGCCAACTAGCTCTACAGATGATGAAGAAATTGAAGAAATGTATGATGAAATAAAAGAAATTATTCAGGTAGTGAAGGGAGACGAAAATTTAATAGTCATGGGTGACTGGAATTCGAGAGTAGGAAAATGGAGAGAAGGAAACATAGTAGGTGAATACGGATTGGGGATAAGAAATCAAAGAGGAAGCCGCCTGGTAGAGTTTTGCACAGAGCATAACTTAATTATAGCTAACACTTGGTTCAAGAATCATGAAAGAAGGTTGCATACATGGAAGAATCCTGGAGATACTAGAAGGTATCAGATAGATTATATAATGGTAAGACAGCGATTTAGGACCCAGGTTTTAAATTGTAAGACATTTCCAGGGGCAGATGTGGACTCTGAACGCAATCTATTGGTAATGAACTGGAGATTAAAATTGAAGAAACTGCAAAATGGTGGAATTTAAGGAGATGGGACCTGGATAAACTGAAAGAACCAGAGGTTGTCCAGAGTTTCAGGGAGAGCATAAGGGAACAATTGACAGGAATGGGGGAAAGAAATACAGTAGAAGAAGAATGGGCAGCTCTGAGGGATGAAGTAGTGAAGGCAGCAGAAGATCAAGTAGGTAAAAAGACGAGGGCTAGTAGAACTCCTTGGGTAACAGAAGAAATATTGAACTTAATTGATGAAAGGAGAAAACATAAAAATGCAGTAAATGAAGCAGGCAAAAAGGAATACAGACGTCTCAAAATGGCTAAGCAGGGACGGCTAGAGGACAAATGTGAGGATGTACAGGCTTATCTCACTAGGGGTAAGATAGATACTGCCTACAGGAAAATTAAAGAGACCTTTGGAGAAAAGAGAACCACTTGTATGAATATCAAGAGCTCAGATGGAAATCCAGTTCTAAGCAAAGAAGGGAAAGCAGAAAGGTGGAAGGAGTATATAGTGGGTCTATACAAGGGCGATGTACTTGGGGACAATGTTATGTAAGAGGATGTAGATGAAGATGAAATGGGAGATACAATACTGCGTGAAGAGTCTGACAGAGCACTGAAAGACCTGAGTCGAAACAAGGCCTCGGGAGTAGACAACATTCCATTAGAACTACTGATGGCCTTGGGAGAGGCAGTCCTGACAAAACTCTACCATCTGGTGAGCAAGATGTATGAGACAGGTGAAATACCCTCGGACTTAAAGAAGAATATAATAACTCCAATCCCGAAGAAAGCAGGTGTTGACAGATGTGAAAATTACCGAACTAACAGTTTAGTAAGTCACAGCTGCAAAATACTAACGCGAATTCTTTACAGACGAATGGAAAAACTGGTAGAAGTCGACCTTGGGGAAGATCAGTTTGGATTCCGCAGAAATATTGGAAACGTGAGGCAATACTGACCTTACGACTTATCTTAGAAGAAAGATTAAGGAAAGGTAAACCTACGTTTCAAGCATTTGTAGACTTAGAGAAAGCTTTTGACAATGTTGACTGGAATACTCTCTTTCAAATTCTGAAGGTGGCTGGGGTAAAATACAGGGAGCAAAAGGCTTTTACAATTTGTGCAGAAACCAGATGGCAGTTATAAGAGTCGAGGGGCATGAAAGGGAAGCAGTGGTTGGGAAGGGAGTGAGACAGGGTTGTAGCCTCTCCCCGATGCTATTCAATCTGTATATTGAGCAAGCAGTAAAGGAAACAAAAGAAAAGTTCGGAGTAGGTATTAAAATCCATGGAGAAGAAATAAAAACTTTGAGGTTCGCCGATGACATTGTAATTCTATCAGAAACAGCAAAGGATTTGGAAGAGCAGTTGAACGGAATGCACAGTGTCTTGAAAGGAGGGTATAAGATGAACATCAACAAAAGCGAAACGAGAATAATGGAATGTAGTCTAATTAAGTCGGGTGATGCTGAGGGAATTAGATTAGGAAATGAGACAATTAAAGTAGTTTTCCTATTTGGGGAGCAAAATAACTGATGATGGTCGAAGTAGAGAAGATATAAAATGTAGGCTGGCAACGGCAAGGAAAGCGTTTCTGAAGAAGAGAAATTTGTTAACATCGAGTATAGATTTAAGTGTCAGGAAGTCGCTTCTGAAAGTATTTGTATGGAATGTAGCCTTGTATGTAAGTGAAACATGGATGATGAATAGTTTGGACAAGAAGAGAATAGAAGCTTTCGAAATGTGGTGCTACAGAAGAATGCTGAAGATTAGATGGGTAGATCACATAACTAATGAGGAGGTATTGAATAGAATTGGGGAGAAGAGGAGTATGTGGCACAACTTGACAAAAAGAAGAGACCGGTTAGTAGGACATGTTCTGAGGCATCAAGGGATCACCAATTTAGCATTGGAGGGCAGCGTGGAGGGTAAAAATCATAGAGGGAGACCAAGAGATGAATACACTAAGCAGATTAACAAGGATGTGGGTTGCAGTAAGTACTGGGAGATGAAGAAGCTTGCACAGGATAGGGTAGCAAGGAGAGCTGCATCAAACCAGTCTCAGGACTGAAGACCACAACAACAACAAGGTAAAGAGAAGTGTTCGATCCTAACTTATGGGGTTGGGAGCTGCTTTTGAGCTACATACGTCGAGGGAAGTATCCGATTCCAGATGGTATTGTGTTTATTGGTATTTGGGGAGTTTTGTGACATCGATTTTTTTCGTCGTTTTGCGTGGTTTTGTATGGGAGTGAGTGTCTAAATTTGTTTATATTTAGTTTGACCCCACCCAAAAACCCCCAATTTCCCGCATTTGTACCATTAGTGTCATTAGGCTTCTTGTGGAACATGTGTGTGTATGTGTTTCGATGTATTTTCATCTTCATAATGTGTATGTAACGACTTTATATGCACCATATTGGAATTGTCGTTTATGGTCGTTTCCGCCAGATTTGTGACGTCATCAGTCAAAGCAGACAGGTGGGATCGGACGCTTCCGTATTTCCGGTTGTTGAGACATAGAAATTGGTCACCATCTTGTAGTCCTTTTTGTTCCACTATAATCTGGGTAGACACATTTACACTTTACACATTGTGTTTCTCTTGTCACCATTTATTTTTAGCACTACAGAACTGACCTGACACAATATCATTATAATTTTCTATTTCACATGGCATACGTGTTTTCAGTAATTGGGAAGAATGCTTCCAACACATTGTCCATGCTGTTTTCACATTGTATCCACACACCTATTACCCATCTCTGGCTGCAATGTTGTTGAATCAGAATCCCTCTTGAAGGTTTTAGTATTTGCAGCAGGCATGACAACGCCGCTACTCCACACGGTCATTACAGGTACTACAAACACCAATGATGACTTTGTAACAACTGGGTAACAGAATCCCGTGAGTGGAACAAATTACTCATGCGAATTGAACTATAGGAAGCACAACTTTTGAACCCACGTAGATAAGCACCTGACAATGTATTCGAGCACACAGTTGGTTTGCACAGCCAATAACTGAGCACATGACAACTCTTGGCACGAGGGCAAAGCTATGACTAAGACTAAACTCAGTGGCCAGAGACAGTGGTCACTTGTGTGTTAGTTGCACTTGCACGAATGCACGTATGTTCGCTAGATTAAATGGAGGCCTTTTGGCTGCAAGTTCACATGTGCAGCAGTCTTTTTGTCGCACGTCTGCCATTCGACATCTCTTTTATATGGTGAGTAGCAATCTATCCTTCCCATAGTATTGTCGAATTTTTGAGGAGTTTGAAAGGGACTAAACATTGAGGTCATCACCTCCCATTAATTTCTTTAATAATCTACGCCAAAAACTTTCTGGAAGAAGGAAAGTAGAGACTGCCAATTTACTCTTTTCTTTGTGGCGTCACCTGAGACAGGGAGCGAGGTGAAAAACAGGAGGAGGAAAATAAACATCAAAAAGTAAGGAACTGCAATGAAATAGGAGATGTAGGCGATCTGAAGCAGCCAGAGTCACAACTGCTCCACCTCCCCTGCTCCTCTCACGCACCTAGTTTTTACCTGAATGTCAACTTCCTCATCTGATAACAGCTCTTTATTCATTGCAGAATAGTGGCAGAATGCTCGCATCACAGAATGGGGAAAAATAAGATGAGACCATGGTGACACACTTTAAATGAATACAAAAACTCTCTCTAAAGTTTAAAAACCATGTCCACAGCTTGGACATCACCTACCGAGACCAGAATTGTGAAGCACCAGTGTTCATCACAGGGCAGTGAAGTTGGGGGCACTAGCATAATGTGGGGCACCAACAAGGGGCTTCACAATGGCAATACGATGGGTCCCCTTGCCTGATAATATGACAATGAGCCAACTAGACATAGCTATAATGTAATCAACATAGAATAGTAGATATCCTGTGAGAAGTGTGAAGGGAAGATGATCATGTGATCGTCAACCTCCAAAATGGTTTCCTTTTATGTTGTTCATTCTGGAACAGCCAGCCATAAGATGGACAATGCATTATTTTATGCCAACTGATTTGGTAATGACTACATCTACACAGTATACCTTACCATGGATGAATGCCTCTTCAATGAAAGAGGAATCTATCATCAAAGAGCCTCCATATCAGCATGATTCAATAAATACTTGGTGCCTATCTATTCCCCTTACACGTAAGAACAACTATCATCTTAATATTCCCGTATTGTTGGGGCCAAACAGATAACTAGCCTAGATCTGTCAGTTTCAAAACATCATTTGCTAAGGCACTTCAAGTTCAGTGGCTTTGGGCTTCTAACTGGACTCCTTAAGACTTGACAATCAAGAGGGAGTTTATAAAATTTAGAACTTTTTTCCTTCATTCAATTCCCTGTGTGAAATGCCTTCGAGTCCTGTTGGAAAACAAGTTAAACTGGAGACAACATATTGATAAACAAATCTAAATGATCAGTTCTGCATGTTTTGCTAGGAGCATCTCTCATTGTGGTGGTTTGTTTCACATGTTTTCACTCCTCATTGCCTTCTGGAATTATCTTCTGGAGTGTGTACCTAAAGAAATGACCAGAAGAAGTGACCAGTAAGAATAGCATGTTAAGTAGAAAACTGCTCATCTTGCAGACGCCTTTTTAAAAACCTAAATTCTTGCATTTACTTCCCAATATATTTACAATGTTGCTGACAAAAATAAATTGAAGCTGAACTGTTTTTTCTCCCCTTCCCCCCCCCCCCCCCCCCCATGCAATGTATTCTACCTGGTGCAAAAGTATTCTACTTCCCATCAGACAAAGCAAAAAATGGGTAATCACAACCAGTTCAGAAGAAAACTTAAAAACTATCTCATTAGTCATTCTTTCTACAAATTAACTGAATATCTAGACTCAAAGATTTAAAAGGTATGTTAGCTATATGGCAAGTAGCAGCGTGTTGTGAGGCTTCGTGACAACTGCAACCATGGCTGAATATTTACACATGTAGGAAACCATTGTCTCTTAAAAAAGAAACCAGTCTAATTGTTTGTCTGTCTACAACTCAACACCAGCAATCCATCCTTTTCATGATACTCTAATTTTTCCATCCTAGATTTTCCATTGTTGAAATATTATGTTGTGTGTAAAAGCTGTTTGATAAAAAGTTTTTCAAAGTAGCAGCTTTATTCCTTACTTGGTTCGATTTAGCTGCTACTTACAACCATACTCTGCAAACCACTGAACAGCATGGTAGGGAATGTCCCACTGCACCCATCATTTTATTAGGGCTCCTTCCCATTCCACTTACATATAGAGATGCAGAAAAAAATTCTGTTGAAATGTGTCTGTGCAGACTGTAATTACTCTAATCTTACCCTCACAATCCCTACAGGAGATGCTGTATATTCCTAGACCCATCATTTAGAGCTGGTTCTTGAAATTTTGTAGTAAGTTTTCTAGGGACAATCTACATATATCTTCAAGTGTCTGCCAGTTCAGTTTCTTCGGTATCTCTGTGACACACTGAGAAGTCGAACAAACCTCTGACCATTCATGCTGTCCTCTTCTGAATATGTTCAATGTCCCCCATTAGTCCTATTTTGCATGCATCGCACTAACTTGAGCAATAGTCTCGCATAGGTCAGATGAGTGATTTTTAAGGAATCGCTCTTGTAGACTGACCACATCTCCCTAATATTCTATCAGCGAACCACAGTCTGCCACCAGCTTTGCCTACAGCTGAACCAAAGTGATCCATTACACATTCCTACAAAGAGTTGGCCTGCAGCCAAGTAAATGTCAAGTTGACAGATTCCAACTGAGACCGTTTGATACCATGGTTCTTTCATTTTGTGAAAGTGGACAATTTTACTTTTCTGAAGACTTCAAGCAAGTTGCTAATCTGCATCACTTTGAAACCTTATCAAGATATGACTGAATATTTGTATTTAATTATTTTCAGACAGTACTTCATTATAGGTAACAGCATCATCTGAAAAGATTCTGAGGTTGCTATTAATATTGTCTGCAAGATCATTAATACACAAGATCAACAGCAAAGATCCCCACACACTTCCCTGGCGCTCATCTGAAATTACTTCTGCATCAAGGACTCTCCATCCGAGGTAAAGAAATCCACTACCCATTCACAAATTTCTCTCAATATTCCACACAATCATAGTTCTGACAATACACACAGGTGTTTTATTCAGTGAAATACTTTCTGTAAATCAAAAAATACTGCATCTCCCTGACTGCCTCGATCTATGGCTTTCAGGACATCATGTAAGGAAAGTGAGAGCTGGGTTTCACAAGTTTGATGTTTTTGGAGTTCATGCTGGTTGGCATGGAGTGTGTCATTCTGTTTGAGATCTCTCATTACATTTGAGCTCACGATATGTTCCAAGATTCTGCAACAAAAGGATGTCAAGGCTACTGAACAGTAGTTTGGTGGATCATTCTGCTACCCTGAGTGATCGGTGCTTTTCTCAGCTACTGGGCACAGTTTTCCATTCAGTAGTTAAGTGTGAGTGGCACTAATTTATTGTAACAGTATTGTGAAAAGGTTAGTTACAATTCACCATATAGCGGAGATGTTGAGTTACACATAGGCACAACAAAAAGGCTGTCCCAAAATGAGCTTCTGGCCAACAAGGACTTTGTCTCTGACAGCTGAAGCCAGACTACTTGGCTTCAGCTGTGAGGGACTGTGGTTGTGTTCATGTGTCTTTTTTTGACAAAGGCTTTGTTGGCCAAAAGCTTGTTTTCTTTTTGTTGTGCCTATCTGTGACTTGGAACCTCTGCTGTATAGTGATTAAGAACTATCCTTTTCACAATATCGTTACATTTCAACCTGGATTTTTCACTGTTTGCACTAATTTATTGTTAATATGTCATACAGATTTTTCTATTATTTGCTTATCTTCAGTTAATGTACACAATGTCTCACTCCAGCATCCACAAAGTTGGTTCTTGATGGGATCTACACAATGTAGTAAATAACTGAACGAATACTTAATTCGTTTTTGTAGCTGCACTGCCCCAAAGGATAACTGTTTAGGGTAAAAGTGGCTGAAACTATGAAAATAAGCCAGCACTCTGTCTTCAAGTGAACAGTCAGAAATTAGGTAGGTACAAAAACAGTGATCTGAGCTTTGTTATTTAATCTGTTTTGACTAATTTTGCTATCTAGCTAAATGCCAAGGAATTTCACACACAGGGTTTAACTTACTGTATGATCCTAAGGTATGTTTATGGTACCAGCAAGTCATTTTAAGGTTCTTGGGATGTGATTCGTCTAATGCAACTAAATAAAAGACTTTTTATTGTACTATAAGTGGTTTACGTATTATTTGTGAAGCGTCTTCTGTGGAATTTTGAGTTGTTATTTGTGTGTATATGCCACCGGGAGATGTTATTGGGCAGTTTGCATATCAAGGATATCTGAATTTCGGCATTTAATAAACTCATTTCGACTTAGCAACTCGTTTTCGTTCTACATCGTGTTTTGCTCGTAAGTTTGGCAGAAATGCAAAATTAAACTGGCTAGAATTGCACGTTAATTGCGTACATAGCACTGTACAAAAACGGCAAGTGAACTGACGTTTAGCTGTGGTGCATTTCAACAGACAGTTCGCATATTTTGCTGAGATTTCCGACTGGAGCAAATAGAATCCAAGGTATTAAGTGACACCTAACAAGTCGCTACAGTCTACACACACAAAACAATTTTTCCACGCAAAATTAAAATTTTTGATAAAATAAGTGAATTTTATTGACAGTTGAAACAAATCGGATGGAACATTTTCAAGCTGAAGATCACTGAAATCAGAAACGAAGGGCTGAAGCTGTAATGTGATTAATATCATTGTCCCCCACGTCCTTGAATATGTAAAATTTTAGATCAAATATGATCACCAAAACATTACCAGTATAAAACGAATTTAGAATAATCTACCAGTGTTGTGCATAATTATAATACTCAAATAATGCAGTGGAGTTACTAAAAGCATTTTACTTTCTGTGGGGTTTTAAAATTGCAATTTTATTTTTGTCACCATGTTTCATTTGAGTATCTGTCATTCCACACGTGAACACCGCAGGTTCTCGTTTAGTATCGTTTATTTGCATTCAAATATGCACCGTATGCACAAATTCTAAAGTTTTCAAGGAATCCTAATAAAACTGGTTTAATTTACACATGAGACTGCAAAGAATGTGTCGTGACACAGTCTTTAATATAGGGCGCTTTCCGCAGTTATATTTACATTCTAGCAAATATCCGTATATTCATACTGCGGTCCAATACGTAGTTTTTGGTTCGAATGCGTTAATAGGCATACATATCCAAAAACCCCTAATCCTTCACTTGTTCCCAAACTAAAAACCGGAGCTATTTACCCAACAATACACTTAAAAGGCGTTAGCTCATTCCCTCTTGACTACAATTACGTATCACGAGCTTCTCTTTCAAAACACGTACAACCCAACAAAATACACAATCACAAACCAACGCTATGCAATTATCTTTCAAACTTACGAAGCAGCTGTAATATCCAAATTCGCGCGGACTGAAAACATATTACTTCCGATCAGTCATTCGAAATGGGAAGCCTAACAGACACAATCAGCATTCATATGGTGACAGAGGTCCCGCGAAAATCATACGAAGCGTTCATAGATCTACCTACAAGCAGCTACGTCTCATTGGCTCTTACCGCCAACCAATGAGATATCGGTGCCAGTTGAAATAGCTACGTATAATTCCTCGTGGATTTACAGCCCAAGACAATAAAGGAAAAAACTGCGATGAATTCAAGGTAAACGAGTCTAAAACCTCAGTTAACTTTAATCGCGATTAATTCCTCATTTAACTTGAAACGAGGGTGGTGTATTACAATTTTTGAAAGGCCTATTTTTTCGGCTAACTTTTAATCGACCTTGATGTAATCGACAACAAGTGTCGATAATCGAATTGTACACTGTTGATGTTTAAAAGAGTGCGCGACTGCGCGAGTTGAAAGAGGCACCAGATGATGAAACATTGCGAAGGTTTGAGCTATTCAATTAAATCCGCTTTTCCTGACAGCCACCTGTAACCATAGTGCTATTTTCTCGCTGGATTACTGCTGAATACTTAATTTCATTATTGTAACGAAAACCTACTGTAATATAATAATTATCACGTTTGGGACCTACTTGACCGCGCCATGTACAACTAGGGCCATTTTATGGTTTAGTTTTACCTTTTCTTATTGTTTGTATTACGTTGTCTTACAGAATAGCTCCTTTTTGCGCTCATAGCATCAAACTGTAATGGTCTCATTGGATTTTTGTGCCAGGAAGAGTACCCTGAAGCGCAATTTCTGCCCGTTCAATTTCTATGTACAGTATTTTCATTCGTAAATGCGATTTCAAACTGAAAATGTTATTTTCGTTTTTCACATTGGATTTCTTCAGTGCCTTCAGTCCCATATAGATAACTTGTTTTGTGGCTGTATTGTCGTGCCTCAGTTTTGTGTATTTTGATATGCATTTTTTTTGTCACGGATGTCACTTGTTAGCCAGAAAGCTGTCTCTGAATAGTTTAACATATATATTTGGGTTGAGAATCACTCTTGAATTTGATTGGTTCATCAATTTTAAACTGTAATTTCAGTTTTCGCCACTTTCGGATTACTTTTTCTCATAAGCTTTCTTAAAATCTATAAAGATACTTTCGTATTATAAATGTTTTGATGTGAGAATTAGTTTCATAGCTAAAATTTGTTTCAGGCAAGATCCGTTTGGTCTGGAATTTTCCTGATGTTCACCGAATTTGAATTCAGAAATGCTTATTTTTAACCTCTTGTTCAGCAATTTCACCTTCATTTGATGCTTGTGAATCTGAATTGGTTTTTAGAATTTCTGATAGAAATCTTTCTTTGGGTTTAGGGCAGTTTGGAAGTTTTTTAAATTTTCTATTTCTTGGTTATGTGCCAAGTGTGCACTTTCTTTCATGAAACAGTTTTTGGGGCTGGTATCCATTTAGATTTGTTTTAAGTGTTTCATATAAGAACCCTTGTTTTTTATAAGCCTGAAGATGACGTCTCATAATGTCGTTTTGTTCAATTTTCAAGCTGCTTGGAATTGCTTGGCACTTTTTTTTTCAATTTATTATTTGATGATTTGAATGCTCTTTGTCAAGATTTTACTGCTTGCGCAGTCTGTTCCACCATGGATGTCTCTTTCAATCTTTGTAGAGGAATTTGAGTTTATGTAGTTTCGATAAGTTTCTGTTGAGATTTCTTTGGAGTTTTGTGCTTGTGTTTTGAGTTCATTTGCTAATAGCATTGCTTGGAGTTAATCAGTATCATGTTCGGTATTACCTGTATCTGTTTGCTGAACTTTTGAGGCTTTAAATTTAGTTTCACTGTGGTTAGGTAGTGATCTGTAAATATCTGGACATTTGTGTACTTCTACATATTTAAAATCCCCTTGTGATGTGGCTATGAGATTGTGATATGATCAGTACGGATTTCGCCTAAATTCTTGTCAGGTGTTTTTTGTTTTGTTTGAAATGTGTTGACAGTTTTGTGGTTACAATTTCTACACAGTTAGACAAGTATCCATTTTGCTTGTTCCATTTGTGCGCAAGGAAGTCACAAATTATTTCCTTGCATTTTCTCTTGCACTAACTGATCATTAAAATACTGTCAAAATTTTCCCATGATTTTGTGGAATTTTAGAGATTAATTTTTCTATCACCCCCCATCGCATGTTTACTTTTCTGTTCCCCCTCCCCTTGGCTGATTAACATTAATTACTGTTTAAATTTTATTTGCACATTCAAAGTAAATTGTCATTAATTTTGTTCTTCACTTTGATTATGGATCTCTGAATGTCTTATGAAACTGTTCATACAATCTACCACATGGGGTATATTTATTGGTGTTATTTTGCCTTTTTTGCTTTTTGAATAGTCTGTAATTTCCAAAATCTGTGCTACGTGGTGGCATTCTCACTTTGCAATCTTGTTTCTAGCATGGTTAAAATTTTTTCTTAACTATTTCTCCTAATTTGTAGAGCTTTCTTGGATTTAGGAGTGAAGTAATGTTGACTGTACCAAACAAAGTTTTGAATTTGGCCTGAGCAGACCCGAGAATTCAGATGTCTTCTGAATTGGGAACCTGATGGTTGACTATTCTAGACTACTGTATATTTATCCACGTGTAGACAATGTAAGTTGTATGTATGTCACAAATATGTGCCCAAGTACACACAGTTACATAAATAGGTCTGAAATATTTGCTCTGTTACATGTTTGTACAGCATTTTCACTATTCAATTGAATGTATTGCAAAAGCCCCTCAGTTATAGTAGTTATAATAGTACAGTTGTCTATATAATTTACATATTTCAGGTAATCCAGAAGTTTCAAAACTGCTATTTAATGAATAATTTTGAGTGTATATTTCATGTTTGTCTTAAATCACTTAATTGCATAACTCTATTTTGTTATACAGCACAAGATTTTATTTTCTTTCCTGCTGAGGTGTAACTGGTGGCTGCATCTGTTTCCATGTTCATGTAAAGACTTATTTCTTTGGTGCTTGTCCATCTCTTTATGTAGGACATTGTTTGCAAACTATTCACTTGGAACAGTAAAGATTCCTTCGTGTATAAACAATTCAGTACAGTGAGTCCTCTTTCCACTTTGTTGTAATGTCTATAGCCTCTTACTGCAGCTTAGATGTTACTATATTCAGTACATTTGTTTCCTGGAATATTTTCCATATATAAAGACAGAATTGATAATCCAATATCTGTTTTAATGTGTAAGCTACTGCTCACTTGAATTATTATTACTGAAACTGCATAGCATACTGATGTTAGTTGCTTCAGAGGACTGTAAATTGATCCCACACGTCGGCTTTGACCCATGACGTAAGGGTGTTGTGGTGAGTCACGTCATGACGGTGTGGAGTTTGGTTTGCGAGTGTGGTGTGTTTGTAGATGTCGTCGTGTTGTGGTTTGTTGTGCCCTCTGGTGGTATGTTCTGGGCTTTCGTTTGTGTGATGTAATGGGCTCAGTTTGCTCTTGCTCATTATACAGAATTGTTAGTGTTGGCTGTGTTTGTAGTGGAATTCGTTTCAGTGAGTTAACGATTTAGTGATTTTGTGTGAAGGTTAATTTAGTGTTGTTCACTGTAGGTCTTGTGGTAATTTGAGTAAATTAATTGGTTGTTGTTTTTGTTCAGGAATAGATATGACGGATAAAATTAATAGTGCGCATCTGAGGGAAATGATGGGAAACACTGCTTTGGAACTGATAGTTTTTGCAGCTGTTTGGTTTAATTGCCAGGGTTGTCAAGTGCTCTATTTGTAGCGAAGAAATGAAGTTGGCTAAAGTTCTGGTATCTCGGACCAGGGATGGTTAAATGTGGCGCTGTCGAAAGGATGACATTTGGCGTTCCATACGGCGTGGTTCCTGGTTCGAGAACTGTAGGTTGGGCAATCGCGAGGTTGTACTGGTGACTTATTATTTTTGTTATAGATCCTCACACAGTTTTTGCGCGCATGAGACTTTTGTGAGTGAGAGGAGTGTGCTTGATTGGTTTTCTTTTTGCCGTGAAGTGTGTTCAGAGTTTATTAAGTACAGGGGTTAGCTTGGGGGAGAGGGGCGGCATGGGGTTGATGTGGAGGTGGACGAGTTGCAGTTTAGGAAAAGGAAGTATGGGAGGGGTAAGTCTGTGGCTGGTCTCTGGGTGTGGGGGGCTGTTGTTCCAGGGGGTGGGTGTTCCGAATGTGTTTTTAGGGTTGTGGAAGGGAGGTCTAAGGTGGAATTAGTGGGGTTAATTGAGGGGTACATAGAACTGGGGTCCACAGTAGTTTCAGATGCATTTTCTTCATACAGTGGGTTGGGTGAGAGGGGATTCAATTAAGTCAGTTCTTGTGGGGGGGGGGGGGGAGGAGAAGAGGTGCTCTTCCAACCTTCAGTCTCATTTAGATGAGTACTGTTGGCAAAAGTGTCCCTGAGGGCTATTGTGTTTTTCGGGTTTTTTAAAGGGCTGTTAGTAAAATGTATAGGCCTAAAGTGGTTGGTTAGGGTGGTTTGGGTAGGTAGGTAGGTGGGTGGGTGGGTGGCTGCGGCTCAGTGTGGGGTGGATGGTGTTAGTGTTTGTGAGGGGGGAGGGGAGGGGAATTGTGTTGGTTTGTGTTTTAGTTGTGGTCGCATCCGTGTGTGACGACATCGTGGTGAACGCACATTTGTCATTGCCATACTGGCATATCACCCGGCGTGATTGTATGGGGTGCCATTGGTTACACGTCTCGGTCACCTCTTGTGCGCATTGACGGCACTTTGAACAGTGGAAGTTACATTTCAGATGTGTTAAGACCTGTGGCTCTACCCTTCATTCGATCCCTGTGAAACCTTACATTTCAGCAGGGTAATGCATGACCACATGTTGCAGGTCCTGTACGGACCTTTCTGGATACAGAAAATGTTCAACTGCTGCCCTGGCCAGCACATTCTCCAGATCTCTCGCCAACTGAAAATGTGTGGTCAATGGTGGCCGAGCAACTGGCTCTTCACAATACGCCAGTCACTGCTCGTGATGAACTATGGTATCATGTTGAAGCTGCATGGGCAGCTGTACCAGTACACCCCTTTCAAGCTCTGTTTGACTCAGTGCCCAGGTGTATCAAGGCTGTTATTGTGGCCTGAGGTGGTTGTTCTGGGTACTGATTTCTCAGAATCTATGCACCCAAACTGCTTGAAAATGTAATCACATGTCAGTTGTAGTATAATATATCTGTCCAATGAATACCTGTTTATCATCTGCATTTCGTCTTGGTGTAACAATTTTAATGGCCAGTAGTGTAAAAATTTGTAACATCTAATATATCATCCTTGTAGCATGATATTTTATGACGTGCTGTCTATCTGGCTTTTGTTTTTGGTTCTTCAGCTGATTTAGGATTCATAATTTTTCTGATGTTTTACCAGTAAAAGTGGCTGGCATTGTCAAAGCTTCATCCTCCATTGCTGGTGGCGGAGTGTAGTGGAGTTGAGCTCGCAGCCGTAGATTTTATGTACCTTGTGTGCTGATGTCCAAGGGCCTCTTTCCATAGTCAATTCCGGTGTGGTTCTTAGCTTGCTATGTGCAGCAGTCGTTCTGCAGCATGGGAATTCAGGATCCATTCACCTTGAGGTGTTTCTCATTCTTGTTAGTGCCGTGTTTGTGTATTTCTGTAGCTGCTCTGATGAAGCAGGTGTGATAGCTTTTGTCTACAGCAGTAACTTCCATTTTGATGAATTTTACTGTGCTCAGTCACACACAATGCGTACTATGTGGAAAAGTTTGTATTGGAATGACAGGATGATCAATGAACACCAGGACCACGTAAAATAAGCGGCATTGCAGGTTGGGGCAGGTGTAGAAATTTGTCTGGCAGAGCATGAGACCAGCCACATAGTAAAATTTGCTGACACAGAAGTTACTTGTGTAGAGATGAGCTATCACACCACCTTGTTCAGAGACGCCATAGAAATACGCAACATGACACTAGCTTCAACAAGAAAGAAGAAAGCTTAAAGGTGAACAGACCCTGGATTCCCTTGCAGCAGTGAATGACTGTTGCAGATAGTAACGAGAGAACTGCACCGGAAATAACTACACCAAACCCAGCAGTCTGTGTGCCGGCAGTAGTCTGTTTGTGTGCCGGCAGTAGTCTGTTTGTGTGTCAGCAGTCTGTCACGAAACCTTCAGTTACTTTCTACCATTTTCTGTAATGGACATGCAATTCTGTTCTTTTAATTTGAGTTAGTTTTTATGATGGAATTAGCTGAAATAGCATTATAAATAAATATATTAAGTGATGCTGACGTTTTTATTTGTGGAATATTCACAATGATCATGGACTTGTACAGGAAATTTATTTCCTGTATTGTCACTTCCAAATTGTTTCATGAGAATCTCTATCTTGAAGCTTTAACATGACAATACATGTAATCATTTGTCATTGCAATAGTAAGATGGCATGTCTGCTTAATGATGGGACATATGTGGTGCACTTGTGGTCTAGGGGTAGTACCTGTGAGTACTAATCAAACTGTCCATGGTCCCAGGTTCGAAACATGCCACCACTTAAATTTGATTAATAATCGTGATTGTCAGCCAAAGACTTCCGGCATAACAAGCCACCCTCATTCTTTCAATGGTCGGCCTTCTCAAAAGGATGAGGAGTGGACAGGGGTTCAGAGCAACTGGGGTGGGTAACTGCCCTTAAAGGCAGAAAAATCAGCAATGATAAACAGCATGAGGATGCAGAAGGCAAAGGAAACCACTGCATTAGAGGCACATAACTTGTATCCTCAGGACATGTGACCTGTAAGTGAGAGTGTCATGATGACCTATCCATTGGCAAAAGATTCTGGACTAGTCCCCTGTTCAGATCTCTGGGAGGGGATTGCCGTAGGGGAAGGTGACCGTGAGAAAAAGATTCAATAATCAATGAAAGGATAACATTCTAAGAGTTTGGCCATTGAATTTCAGAAG